>NW_016107459.1:851002-864237 GCF_001604975.1 Cebus imitator | reverse complement strand
ATTTATTCCTGAGTATTTTTTTTTTGTAACTATTGTAAATGGGATTACTTCTTGAGTTTTTTTCAACTAGTTTGCTATTTGTGTATAGACACACTACTAATTTTTATGTATTACTTTTATATCTTGCAACTGTACTGAATTCATCGATCAGTTCCAAAAGTTTTGGTAAAGCATTCAGATTTTTCTGTATATACAATTTTGTCATCTGTAAACAGAGGAAATTTGACTTCTTTCTTTCCAATTTGATTGCCTTTTCTTTTTCTTGCTATGCACCCTGGCTAAGACTTTTACTACTGTGTTAAGCAAGAGTAGGCATCCTTGTCCTGTTTCAGTTTTTAGAGGAAAATCTTTCAACTGTTCCCCACTCAGTATAATGTTGGCTGTGGGTTTGTCACATATGACCTTTATTTTGCTGAATTTTTTTCCTTATGTGTATAGTTTGTTAAAAGTTTTTATCAGGAAGGGATGCTAAATTTATCAAATACTTTTTCCAAGTCTATTGAGATAAGTATATGGTTTCTGTCTTTCTTTCTATTGATGTGATACATTATATTTATTGATTTACATAAGTTGAATCCTTGCATCCCTAGTATAAATTCTACTTGATTGTGATATATTATCTTTTTGATGTACTGTTGAATTTGGTTTGCTAGTATTTTGCTGAGAATTTTAAGCTGGATGTTCGTGAGGGATATTGGCTAGTAGTTTTGTTGTTGTTGTTGTTTTTGTGTCCTCCTCTGGTTTTAGTATCAGAGTTATGCTGGCCTCATAGAATGAGTTCAGAAAAATTCCCACCCCTTTAATTGTGTGGAACACTTTGAGAAGAATTTGTATTCATTATTCTTAAAGGTTTAGTAGGATTCAGCAGTAAAGCCATCTAATCTTGGACTTCTGGTTGTTGAAAGAATTTTTATACTGATTCAATCTTGTTATTTGTTATTGATCTGTTCCAGTTTCCTATTCCTTCTTAGTTCAATCTTTGTAGATTCAATGTGTCCAGGAATTTATCTATTTTCCCAGGTTTTCAAATTTATTAGTGTATAGGTATTTATAGTGGTCTCTAATTATCATTGGTATTTCTGTAGCATCTCTTGTACTGTCTCCTTTTTATTTTCTGATTTTATTTGCTTGAGTCTTCTTTTTTCTCAGTATAGCTAATAGTTGTCCATTTTATCTTTTCAAAACACTGACTTTTTGTTTTGTTGATCTTTTGTGCTTTTTGGTCTCAATTATTTTATTTATGCACCAATCTTTATTATTGTTTCCTTCTACTAATTTGGGATTTGGTTTATTCTTGCTTTTCCAGTTCCTTGAGGGGCATTGTTAGGTGTTTCTTTGAAATTTTTCTAGTTTTCTAATGTAGGCATTTATTACTATAAATTTGCATCTTAATACTGCTTTTGTTGTGTCCCATAGGTTTTGATATATTGTGTTTCTATTAATATTTTCATTTGTTTCAAAAAAGTTTTACATTTTATTCATAATTCCTTCCTTCACTCATTGGTTGTTCAAGAGCATGTTATTTAATTTCTATGTATTTGTATAGTTTTGAATGTTCTTTTTGTTATTAATGTGTAGTTTGTATAGTTTTATTCATTGTGTTCAGGTAAGATATTTCATAAGATTTCTATTTTAAAAATTTTTTTGAGACTTTTTTGTTTCCTGACATACAGTCAATCCTGGAGAGTGTTCCATATGCTGATGAAATGTATGTGTATTCTGCAGTTGTTGGCTAATATGTTTTGTAAATATCTATTTAGTCTATGGTGCTGCTTAAATTCTATGTTTTTATGTGGATTTTCAGTCTAGATTAGCTGTCCAGTGTTGAGAGTGGGGTATTGAAGTCTCCAGCTATTACTGTATTGGGATCTATTTCTCCCCTTAGATCTAATGATATTTGCTCTATTTATTTGGGTACTCCAGGGTTGGGTGCACATGTATTCACAATTATATTCTCTTGCTGAATTAGTCACTTTTTAAATTATATCATTCTTTGTCTCTTTTCTGGAGCTTTTGATTTGAAGTCTTTCTTGTCTAATACAATTATAGCTACTCTTGCTCATTTTTTGCTTCCATTTTCATGAAATATCTTTTCCATTTCTTTACTTTCAGTCTGTGTGTCTTTAGAGATGAGATGAATTTCTTATAGGCAGCATATAGTTGGGTCTTTTAAAAATATCCATTCTGCTAGTCTATGTCTTTTAAATATGAAATTTAATTCATTAATACTCAGGGTTATTATTGATAAGTGAAGGCTTATTCTTGTCATTTTATTAATTTTTGTTTGTTTGTTTGTTTTTGAGAAAGAATCTTGCTTTGTCACCCATGCTGGAGTACAGTGGCATTATCTCAGCTCACTGTAAACTCTGCCTCCCAGGTTCAAGCGATTCTCCTGCCTCAGCCTCCTGAGTAGCTGAGATTACAGGTGCCCACCACAATGCCCAGTTAATTTTTGTATTTTTAGTAGAGATGGGGTTTCACCATGTTGGCCAGGCTGGTCTCAGACTCCTGACCTCAGGTAATCTGCCCACCTCGACCTCCCAAAGTTCTGGGATTACAGGTGTGAGCCACCACACCCAGCCATTTTATTGATAGTTTTCTGTTTTGTTTTTTTCTTTTTGTATTTCCTTTGTTCTTTACTTCCTCTCCTAGTGTTTATTTTTATGGTTGATGGTTTTCCATAGTGATAAGGTTTGATTCCCTTCTCTTCCTTTGTGTATCAGCTCTAATCAGCGAGCTTTATAGTTTTTTATGTTTTTATTTTAGTGGTTATTGTCTTTTCACTTTCATGTATAAGATTCCTTTGAGCATTTCTTGTAAGGCTGGTCCAGTAGTGATGCATTCCCTTAGTTTTTGCACATGTGTAGAAAATGTTACTTATCTATCATTTCTAAAGGATAGCTTTGCCTGGTGTAATACTATTCTTAATGACAGGCTTTTTCCCTATATACTTAGAAGGTATTATAACAATCTCTCCTGGCCTCTAAGGTTTTTGCTGAGAAATCCACTGTTAATCTAATAAGGATTCCTTTATATATGACCTGACTCTTCTCCCCTCTTCATTTTAGAATTCTTTCTTTGTCTTCGATTTTTGATAATTTCACTCTTGTATGCCTCAGAGAGGACCTGTTTGGGTTGGATCCATTTGGGGTTCTTTGAACTTTATGGACCTGGATGTCCATCTCTTTACCAAAACCTGAGAAATTTTCTGCTATAATTTCATTAAATGTGTTTTTCTTTACCGTTCCTTCTCTTCTCCTTCTGGAGCATTCATTATTCAAATATTTGTTTACGCAATGATGCCCCATAAATCCTGTAGGGTTTCTTCATTCTTTTTTATTCTTTTTCTTTTAAATTTTTGTCTGCCTGTGTTATTTTGAAATACCTGTCTTCAAGTTCAGAAATTCTTTCCTCTGATTGGTCTGGTGTATTGTTTAATCTCTCAGTTGTAGTCTTTATTTCATTCATTGAATACTTCAGCTACAGGATTTCTATTTGGTTCTTTTAATGATAACTATCTCCTAATTAAACTTATTGAAACAATGAATCATTTTCCTGATTTCATTGAATTTTCTACCTGTACTCTCTTGTATCTCACTGAGTATTCTTAAGATTGTTATTTTCAATTCTTTTTCAATTAAATGTTATATGTTTCCTTATGATTAAGGTCTGTCACTGGAGAATTAATGTGTCCTTTCAAAGTGACATTTTTTTTTTGCTTTTTCTTGTTTGATGTGTCCCTACATTTGTTTCTTCACATCAGGTGGAAAAATCATATCCACCAATTTTATGAAGTAGGTTTTGTAAAGAAGGCTTGTTCATGTTAATGTGTCTTATGGTATCAGTTTGGTGGGGTACATCGACCTTGGTTCTAGGTGGACACAACAGTGGAGTCTTCATATAGTTTCCTCAGTTATAATACATGCTAGTGGTGTTTGCAAGTTTCTCAGTGGCTTATACGAGAGAATTTGTGGCAGAGGTTGTATACTGTTGCTGGATGTGGGTTCACCAGGCTATTTCTCAAGTTGGGGACACATGTGTGCACATGGGTTGGCCAACTTGGGGTCTGCCTCACTGGGGTTGGGACCATGAGGCTGTTTATTCTGGCCAGGAGCACAGGCCCACATTTGCTCAGCCAGCCTGGCTTATGTCTGCCAGGAGCAGGCTGTGGGACTGTTTTTCAGGTCCAGGATGTAGGCATGCAGCTCCTCAGCCAGCCTCGGGTTATGTCTTTCAGGAGTGGCCCACAATGCTGTTTCTCTGGCTTGGGATATGGGCACAAGGATGCTTGGTTGAGCTTGGCATATGCTAGTGAAGGGCTCCCAGTGGGGTTGTTTCTTAGGCCTGGGACAAAGCTGCATGGCTGCCAAGTTAGCCTAGGGGTATGTTGCAGGGGAAGACCCAGAGGGCTATGTCTCAGCCCTGGGGAATGGGCAAAAGGTTACTTGGTTGACCTGAGAGGCGGGGCTATGTCTGGTGAGGGTGGCCTACAGGGCTGTTTCTCAAGTCTGGAACATAGGTACGTGGCTACTTGGCCAGCCTGGGGATGTGCCTACCTACCAGAGGCAGGCCAGAAGGCTGTATCTTAGGCCCAGGATATGAGCTCCTGGCCTGCTCAGCTGGTTGGGAGTTGAGTGCTCATGATGGGTGGCTTGTGGGATTGTTTCTCAGGCTCTTAATGGGGATGTTGGGCTATTGGACCGTCCGGAGACATGTCTGTGGGGATGGCAGTGATGCAGGGCTGTTTCTGGTTGGCAACGCAGTCTAAATTCATTAAATGATTAGACAAACTTCCATTTACTTTAATATGATTCAGAAACTACCAGTGTAATCACCTTTTTCCTTTATTGCAGTTTAGGTAACTTTCTATACTAAATATTTCACATCAAACTCTTCTGATTATAAATGTTTTCTGTAAACCAAATTTACTTAAGAATTATCACATTTCTTTCAAAGCAAATGACACCACCATTGTGAAATATGTATCTGCAATACTTCTCAATCTTTTATATCAAAGGTAGAAAAGAATGATAGGGATTAGATTAATATTGGATGTTTTCAGTTACTTATCACTGAAATTTTGTTTGAATGCTTTATTTCCCCACTAAAGGAGAGCCAGGGAGTTGATCAATAAGTTGCTAAATAGATTTTTTTTTTTTTTTAAAGAGAGAAAGAAAGAGAGAAAACCTTACTCTGGTTTTACTTTGTATTTCAAATGAATGCAAAGTAACTCTCTACAAGGAGAGTACCGTTTTTGTGAATTCTCTTCTAAGATTATTAAAGTCTTTCCTGTTTCTCACAGACTTGGAGTACCACTTGAATTAAATTAGAGAATTTAATAGGTAAAACATGTAATTTTACATCTGTACATGCCACTCAATTTTACTGTAAACATGAAACTAAACACTCTATTAATTTTTTTTAATTTATGTAATTTTAGAATTTTTAATAATTTAAAACATATAGTTCTGCTGATTATTAGGTTTTCTCAAAGTCTAACAATTTGCTTTAACTCAGTTGTTCTCAATTCCACCTATCTGCATGTTAAAACTCTCAGGGAGCATTAAAAATGTGGGTACAATGACTCTGTGAATATACTAAATATCATCAAATTTTACACTTTATGTTTGTGAATTTTACATGAATGTCAATAGAGATTTTTAAAAAAATATGGTTGCCTATGTCCCCCTCAGGACTAATTAAACTTGAATCATACTAAGAAGGGTCAAGGCACCCAGGTGACTCTAATGTGTAACCAGGGGATAAAACCAGATTCAACTTGTCCTTCTTAGTTAAAAAATCTAATGTGTCGTTAGCATTGGTCATTTTTAGGATTTATTCTGGTGTTTAAAAGCAAAATGCTTTTAATCTCCCAACTATGTTTGATTAAGTCTTCAAGATTGAGGTTATAAGGACAAAATTTATTAGAAATAACTGAAGGCAACCTAGTTGTTTTTAACTGACTTTAATGTTAGTTTTTTTTGTTTTGTTTTGTTTTTTTTTAATGCAAGAATTATGTCATTTGAGAGCAGAGGAAAGACAAAAATTCTGGCAGAATTTAAACCTGCCCTTAATTATTCTTGTTTAATTTAAAGATTATATTTGATGATCTCAATTTTTCTGGAGTAAAGACCTAGAGAAGAATGGAGGCAGCTTTTAAGGAGACCTTCAGACCATCTTGCAGGAGCTGATGTGACCAGGGGACTGGAGTAGGAAATTCTGGAAGAATGAAAGTTTAAGGCTAACCATTCTAGGGGGAACTTAGTACTTAAGTGCTTGAAGGTGAGCTAATGAAAGGGAGAATCTATTTCTAAATTGAGAATAGGATCAGAAAGCATTGTGTTTATTAGTGAAAAAGGCATTTCATAGAAGAATGTATAGCCATAGGGAAGTGAATTATTGTTATGATCTCAGAAAATCAGCAGTCAGACTTCAGCTCTATAGAAATTCAACCAAAAGTTTATGTATAATTTTTACATAACACAAAAAGATAGAATGAAATCCATGTAAAAGCCAGGGTGTGGTGGGTGGATCTTGAGTTCAAGACCAGCTTGGCCAACATGGAAACCCCATATCTACTAAAGATACAAAAACAGCCAGGCGTGGTGGTGCACGCCTGTAGACCCAGCAACACGGGAGGCTGAGGCAGAATCGCTTGAACCCAGGAGGCAAAGGTTGCAGTGAGCTGAGATCATGCCATTGCATGCTAGCCTGGGCAAGACTCTGTCTCAAAAAAAAAAAAAAGAAAAAATCTAGGGTGTTAGCAGAGCCCATCACTGGTAATGATATATGCAAGATAAGTATTAAAAGGAAGAACAAATAAATTTAGAATGGGCATGTTATTACCAACTTTACCTTTCAGGTTCTCCATTCTTGACTCGTTTTTTGCATAGACATAGCTTTTTCCCTTTCAGACACAGAATGAGGCAGTTTTATCTTTATACTTTTTATGATGATTTTAAAAACTGTTTAGATTTCACTCCATGGAAGGGCCACATCCTTGAGAACACCTGCCCTTGCTGTTAACCGATTATTATTAAGCAAGAGCAAATGTCATGAAGTCAGTTACAATAAAGTGTAAATAAAAAAGTTTATGGCAGGGTGTGTAAAGCAAAAAAATTGAAATTAATCACCCAGGCAAAGCAATGACAGATCCAAAGGTCATTGCTTTGTTCATTTAAATACTTTATTAGATACCTTGATCAAAAATTATGTTCATGTTTTAAAACCTTTAACTTGTTGGTACCATAATTGATTAACTTTTGCATAAATTCTAGTGAAACAAATACATTTATTTTCAAAATAAAATGTGTTTAATAATATGATCTGTTCTCCATGAAGAGTCTGAGCAGTAAATATCAACCCACACATTTTAATTTCTTAAAATATTGTACTGCTTTTACAGTGGGAATTTATTTCAACTTATTCAACTTTCTTTACTCACCTTAAACAGTATCTTTGTTTAACTGAGAACCAGAATTATTCTAAGAATTTAGCACAAGAGATGTAATTATTCTTTGAGTGGCCTCTTAACATCTTTTGCACCCTATGTCATGTGGATTGATCTTCTCTGAGAATTTAAGAAATGACTTAGAATTGGAGGAAATGTCCTAGTGAATTTCATTAGAAAAATTGTTTCTTAAACATTTACTGTGCCAGTCAGTATAATAAATGCCAGTCAGTATAATAAGTGTTGCAGGGAGTGCAAACATGAACAATATATCTCTTGTCATTGGCAGTGTCAATAGATGGCTAGGGAGTGGTTAGATCCACTATGAACTTTATTATTCGCCATCATCTAACCCAAAACAGCACACAATCTAAGTAAAAGCACCATGTCTAATATTTTAAAGTACCTTCTGGACACATATGCTATTAGGAGCACTACACCCTCACCTCACACCCTTAGCAAGATTAGCACCTCTAAGTCTCTCCTACCTTAGCTCTTGTACTGAAGAAACATGGTCTCATAAGGGAGAAAAGTGAGTACATACACACACACCCCAAAACCTTTGATATAAAATGTTACAATATACAAAGTGACTATTCACCTTTCCTGTTTTCTATTGTTCAAAGGATGTCCTTCCTTTGAACCTCCCCTTTGTTCTCTACATCCTTTTAATCAGAGGATTCTTGGCAAAATCAATTTCATAGAGCTTTTGTGTTAAATCACAATGGTAGATGTTCTGGGCAATCTATTATTAAAACCTAGGAACTTCAGTTGCATGTTGGAAATTACCCAGTTCCACCCAATGTCAACCTCAAGGTTAAAAGGCATAATTTTAACCCTACTCTAATCTGTGTTGTCTCTCAATTAGTCTTAAATATGTCAAATTTCATTGTATGTCATTTATAATTTCTCTTTAGTATTCATAGAATATGCATTCTGGACCACTAAAATAAGTTGACCTTCATCTCCCTTCATTTGCTTTCTCTGGTAGCAATTTTACTTTTCTAGAGGCATAATTTTTGTTTTATTTTTAAATACTGTTTTTACTGTATTTTTTAAATTAACAAACACTAAGATTGACTTAAAAAATTGGGGGGGGATTATGCATTCCTATGAGTTTTAATGCATGTATGAATTCATGTAACAACTACCACAGTCAGGAAACTGACCTGTGTGAGTGTATTTCTGGATGCTCTATTATGTTTGATTGATCTTTGTGGCTATTCTTTTGCCAAAACCACAATTTGTTGATTAATGTAGCTTTATAACAATTATGAAAATTGGAAATTATATTTTCCAATTTTATTCTATTTTATTCTTCTTTATAAAATTATTTTGTGTATCCAAGCTCCCATTCCTTTTTATGTAAATTCTAGAATCCGTTGTCTATATCTATAAAAATTCCCAGTTGGATTTTGATTGATATTATGTTTAATCTGTAGAACAATTTAAGGAATAGTGTTATGTCAACATATTGAGTTTTCCAATCCATGAGCAGGATATGTTTGCATTTATTTAGGCTATCTTTGAGTTCTTTAATCAGTTTTGCAGTTATTAGGTTGCTGCAAAAGTAATTGCGGGTTGTGTTATTACTTTCAATGGCAAAACCCACAATTACTTTTGCACCTGCCTAATAGATTTATTCCAAATATTTACATTTTTGGAACAATTATAAACCTTTTTTAAAATTGGAGTTTCCAATTGCTCATTGCTAGTATATACAGTTATGACTGAATTTTGTGTAATTGAACTTGTATTGTGCAACCTTGCTAAATTTACTTAGCAGTTCTAAGAGGTTTTCGTTGACTTCATAAGATTTTCCACATATTCAGGTGTGTCATCTATATGTAAGAACTGATTAATTCTTATTTTCCAAATTGCCTTGCCTTTTTGAGCTGGCTAGGACTTTCAGTACAATATTGTATAAGAGTCATGAGAATGAATAGTCTTGCCTTATTCTCAGTGGGAAAACATTCATTCTTTTATCATGATGATGTTGGCTGTAGGTTTTTTGTCTTTTATGAGGTTAAAAAAGCTCCCTACTCTTCTCAGTTTAATGTGCATTTTTTATTATGAAAAGACGTGGAATTTTATCAAATGCTTTTTTTGCATCAATTGATAGTCATGTTTTTTCTTCTTTTGTCTGTTAATATGGTAGATTACACTGATTGATTTTCAAATATTGAACTATCCCTAAGTTCCCGAACAAGCTTTCTTGGTCATAGTCACACATTCTTTGATTATGTTCTTTTTATACGTTTATGAGTTTTGTTTGCTAGCATTGTGTTGATTATTTTTCTGTCTGTGTTCTGAGGGATATTATTCTGTAGTATCATTCTCTGATACTGTGTTTTTTCTGGTTTTGGAATGAAGCTGATGCTGAATATAATCTATCCTGGTAAGTATGTAATCTGCCTTTGTTGGGTTGGATGCTCTATAAATGTTAACTAGACCTAGTTGGTTAGTAGTGCTATTCAATATTTCTATATTTTTGCTATTTTTCTGTGTACTTGTTCTATCAATTATTGAAAAGGGAAAGTTGACATTTCTAAGTATGATTGTAGACTTAGATATTTCTATTTTCAGTTCTATCAGTTTTGGCTTTATGTATTTTGAAGCTCTGTTGTTTGGTGTACACATATTTAGAATATTTTTGTCTTCTTGTAAATTTATCCTTTTAAAATATGCAATGTCTCTCTTAATAACCAGCAATTTTCCTTTTTTATAGTTTACTTTATGTGATATTAACAATAATGTTTCTTTTGATTAATGTTTGTGGTGTATTTCTTTTTTTTTTCTTTTTTTTTTTTTTTTTTTTTTTTTTTTTTTTTTTTTTTTTTTTTTTTTTTTTTTTTTTTTTATTTTTTTATTTTTAGAGAAAAGAGGATTTGGGCCTGGGTGTCCACTGCCAACCAAAGCATGGAGTCTGGCAGCGGCCCTGAATACCTAGACACTCTCACTTTTTTTGCGTTGCAAATCTGGAAGCAGGGTAGATAGGGCATGGCAGTGATAGGGTTAAGTACATCACGTGTCATACAGGTAGGGGCTCAGGAATTTTTAGTAGTGGAGGTGAGGTAAGGAGCATAATGCATCAGCACTTTTCCATACCTGTTAAAAAAGAATAAAGACACTAAGATTTATATTATTTTTACTGATTATATTCTTCTTTTTATTTGTTAATTTATTTATAAATATATTTTATATTGTAGTTTAGGTTCTAGGGTACATGTGAAGACCATGCAGGATTTTTGCATAGGTACATACAGGGCAATGTGGTCTGCTGCCTCCATCTCCTCGTCACCTATATCTGGCATTTCTCCCTATGTTATCCCTCCCCAACCCCCCTATTGCCTGCTGTCCCTCCCTAGTCATCCCTAACAGACTACAGTATGTGATACTCCCCTCCCTGTGTCCATGTGTTCTCATTGTTCAACATGTGCCTATGAGTGAGAATATGCGGTGTTTGGCTTTCTGTTCTTGTGTCAGTTTGCTGAGAATGATGGCTTCCAGGTTCATCCATGTCCCTACAAAGGACACAAACTCATCATTTTTTTATGGATGCATAGTATTCCATGGTGTATATGTGCCACATTTTCTTTGTCCAGTCTATCATCAATGGGCATTTGGGTTGGTTCCAGGTCTTTGCTATTGTAAACAGTGCCGCAATGAACATACGTGTGCATGTGTCTTCATAATAGAATGATTTGTAATCCTTTGGATATATACCCAGTGATGGGATTGCTGAGTCAAATGGAATTTCTATTTCTAGGTCCTTAAGGAATCACCACACTGTCTTCCACAATGGTTGAACTATTTTACACTCCCACCAACAGTGCAGAAGTATTCCTATTTCTCCACATCCTCTACAGCATGTGTTGTCTCCAGATTTTTAAATGATCGCCATTCTAACTGGCGTGAGATGGAGTCCCAATGTGGTTTTGACTTGCATTTCTCTAAAGACCAGTGATGATGAGCATTTTTTTCATGTTGTTAGCCTCATATATGTCTTCTTTTGAAAAGTGTCTGTTAAAGTCCTTCACCCACTTTTGAATGGGTTGTTTTTTTCTTGTAAATCTGTTTTAGTTCTTGTAGATTCCGGATATTAGCCCTTTGTCAGATGGGTAGCTTGTGAAAATTTTTTCCCATTCTGTTGGTCACTGGTTCACTCTAATGATTGTTTCTTTTATTGTACAGAAGCTGTGGAGTTTGATTAGATCCCATTTGTCTATTTTGGCTTTTGTTGCCATTGCTTTCGGTGTTTTAGTCATGAAGTCCTTGCCTATGCTTATGTCCTGAATGGCTTTGCCTGGGCTTTCTTCTAGGGTTTTTATGGTATTAGTTCCAATGTTTAAGTCTTTAATCCATCTGGAGTTAATTTTAGTGTAAGGTGACAGGAAGGAGTTCAGTTTCTGTTTTCTGCACATGGCTAGCCAGTTTTCCCAACACCATTTGTTAAACAGGAAATCCTTTCCCCATTGCTTGTTTTTGTCAGGTTTGTCAAAGATCAGGTGGTTGCAGATGTGTGGCGTTGCCTCTGAGGCCTCTGTTCTGTTCCATTGGTCTATATCTCTGTTTTGGTACCAGTACCATGCTCTTTTGATTACTGTAGCCTGATAGTATAGTTTGAAGTCAGATAATGTGATGCCTCCAGCTTGGTTCTTGTTGCTTAGGATAGTCTTGGCTATGCGGGCTCTCTTTTGTTTCCACATGAAGTTTAAGGTGTTTTTTTCCAGTTCTTTGAAGAGGGTCTTAGGTAGCTGGATGGGAATAGCATTGAATCTATAAATTACTTTGGGCAGTATGGCCATGTTCAAAATTTTGATTCTTCCCAACCATAAGCATGGAATGTTTTTCCATCTGTTGTGTCCTCTCTTACTTCCTTGAGCAGTGGTTAATAGTTCTCCTCAAAGAAGTCCTTTACATCCTTTGTTAGTTGTATACCTAGGTATTTTATTCTCTTTGTAGCAATTGTGAATGGCAGTTCTTCTTGATTTGGCTCTCTTTAAGTCTGTTATTGGTGTATAGGAATGCTTGTGGTTTTTGCACATTGATTTTGTATCCTGAGACTTTGCTGAAGTTGCTTATCAGTTTCAGGAGATTTAGGGCTGAGACGATGGTGTCTCCTAAATATACAATCCTGTCATCTGCAAATGGACACAGTTGGACTTCCTCCTTTCCTATTTGAATACCCTTTATTTCTTTTTCTTTCCTGATTGCTCTGGCTAGAACTGCCTATGCTATATTTAATAGGAGTGGTGAGAGAGGGCATCCTTATCTGGTGCCAGATTTCAAAGGGAATGCTTCTAGTTTTTTCTCATTCAGTATGATATTGACTGTGGGTTTGTCATAAATAGCTTTTATTATTTTGAGATATGTTCCATTAATACCTAGTTTATTGAGAGTTTTTAGCATGAAGGGCTGTTGAATTTTGTCAAAGACCTTCTCTGCATCTACTGAGATAATCATGTGGTTTTTGTCTTTGGTTCTGTTTCTGTGGTGGATTATGTTTATAGACTTGCGTATGTTGAACCTGCCTTTCATGGGATGAGGCCTACTTGATTGTGATGGATAAGCTTTTTGATGTGTTGTTGCAATCACTTTGCCAGCATTTTATTGAAGATTTTTGCATCTATGTTCATCATGGATATTGGCCGGAAGTTTTTTTTTTTTTTTTTTTCCCCCATTTTTTTTTTTTTTTTTTTTTTTTTTGGGGGTACATGTGAAGAACATGCAAAATTGTTGCATAGGAACACACATGGCAGTGTGATTTGCTGCCTTCCTCCCC
>NW_016107459.1:847728-849299 GCF_001604975.1 Cebus imitator | reverse complement strand
ACCCCTTCCTGACACCTTACACTAAAATTAACTCCAGATGGATTAAAGACTTAAACATAAGACCTAACACCATAAAAACCCTAGAAGAAAATCTAGGCAAAACCATTCAGGATGTAGGTGTAGGCCGGAAGTTTTTTTGTTGTTGTTGTCCGGGCCAGGTCATGGTATCAGGATGATGGAAGTAAATCACTTTAGTCTCATAAAATATTTGGGAAGGATTTGATGGAAGTAAATCTCTTTAGTCTCATAAAATATTTGGGAAGGATTCCCTCTTTTTGGATTGTTTGGAATGGTTTCAGAAGGAGTGGTACCAGCTTCTCTTTGTATGTCTGGTAGAATGTGGCTGTAAGCCATCTGCACCTGGGCTTTTATTGGTTGGTAGGTTACTAATTGCTGCCCCAACTTCGGCCCTTGTTATTGGTCTATTCAGAGTTTCAACTTCTTCCTGGTTTAGGCTTGGGAGGGTGCAAGTGTCCAGGAATTTATTCGTTTCTTCCAGGTTTACTGGTTTATGTGCATAGAGTTGTTTGTAGTAATCTCTGATGGTAGTTTGTATTTCTGTGGAAGCAGTGGTGATATCCCCTTTATTGTTTTTTATTGCATCAATTTGATTCTCTTCTCTTTTCTTTTGTATTAATCTGGGTAGTGATCTGTCCATATTGTTGATCTTTTCAAAAATCCAGCTCCTGGATTTATTGACTTTTTGAAGGGTTTTTTTGTGTCTCTATCTCCGTCAGTTCTGCTCTGATCTTAGTTATTTCTTGTCTTCTGCTAGCGTTTGAGATTTTTTGATCTTGCTCCTCTAGCTCTTTCAATTTTGATGATAGGGTGTCGATTTTAGATCTTTCCTTGCTTCTCATGTGGGCATTTATTGCTATAAATTTCCCCTAGACGCTGCTTTAAATGTGTCCCAGAGATTCTGGTACATTTTGTGTTCCTTCTTATTGGTTTTGAAGAATATCTTTATTTCTGCATTCATTTTATTGTTCATCCAGTTGACGTTCAGAAGCCCGTTGTTCAATTTCCATGAAGTTGTGCAGTTCTCAGATAATTTCTTAATCCTGAGTTCTATTTCAATTGCACTGTGGTGTGAGAGACTGTTTGTTATGATTTCCATTCTTCTGCATTTGCTGAGGAGTGATTTACTTCCAATTATGTGGTCAATTTTAGAGTAGGTGTGATGTGGTGATGAGAAGAATGTATATTCCATGGATTTGGGGAGGAGATTTCTGTAGATGTCTTTTAGGTTTGCTTTGTCCAGATCTGAGTTCAAGTCCTGGATATCCTTGTTAATTTTCTGTCTCATTGATCTGTCTATGATCACTCATTGACAATGGAGTGTTAAAGTCTCCCACTATTATTGCGTGGGAGTCTAAGTCTCTTTGTAGGTCGTTAAGAACTTGCTTTATGTATCTGGGTGTTCCTGTATTGGGTGCATATATATTTAGGATCCTTAGCTCTTCTTGTTGCATTGATCCTTTTACCATTATGTAATGCCCTTCTTTGCCTCTTTTGATCTTTGTTGGTTTAAAGTCCATTTTATCAGAGACGAGGATTGCAACTCCTGCTTT
>NW_016107459.1:839157-847633 GCF_001604975.1 Cebus imitator | reverse complement strand
TTTTTTTTTTCTCTCTCCATTTTCTTAGTAAATCTTCCTCCATCCCTTTATTTTGGGCCTTTGTGTGTCCTTGCATGTGAGACGAGTTTCCTGGATACAGCACACCAATGGGTTTTGATTTTTTATCCAATTTGCCAGTCTGTGTCTTTTGATTGGGGCATTTAGCCCATTTACATTTAAGGTTAGTATTGTTACATTTGAATTTGATCCTGCCATTTTGATGCTAGTTGGTTGTTTTGCCCATTAGTTGATAAAGTTTCTTCACTGTGTGGATGCTCTTTACCATTTGGTATGTTTTTGGAGTGGCTGGTACTGGTTGTTCCTTTCTATGTTTAGTGCTTCTTTCAGGAGCCCTTTTAAGGCAGACCTGGTGGTGATGAAATCTCTCAGCAATTGCTTGTTTGTAAAGATTTTATTTCTCCTTCACTTATAAAGCTTAATTTGGCTGGATATGAAATTCTAGGTTGAAAGTTCTTTTCTTTAAGGATGTTGAATATTGGCTGCCCCTGTCTTCTGGCTCGTAGGGTTTCTGCAGAGAGATCCACTGTGAGTCTGATGGGCTTCCCTTTGTGGGTAACGTGACCTTTTTCCTAGCTGCCCTTAGCATTTTTTCCTTCATTTCAACCCTGGCGAATCTGACAATTATGTGCCTTTGGGTTGCTCTTTTTGAGGAATATCTTTGTGATGTTCTCTGTATTTCCTGGACTTGAATATTGGCCTGCCTTGCTAGGTTGGGAAAATTCTCCTGGATAATATTCTGAAGAGTGTTTTCCAGCTTGGATTCATTCTCGCCATCACATTCAGGTACACCTATCAAACGTAGATTAGGTCTTTTCACATAATCCCAAATTTCTTGGAGCTTTGTTCATTTCTTTTCACTCTTTTTTCTCTAATCTTGCTTTCTCATTTTATTTCATTGAGTTGATCTTCAATCTCGGATATCCTTTCTTCTGTTTGGTTGATTTGGCTATTGAAACTTGTGTATGCTTTGCAAAGTTCTCGTGTTGTGTTTTTTCACAGCTTGCTGTGAAACTCTCAATCCATATACATATTCTTCTCTAAGCTGTTTATTCTCCTTACCATTTCATGAAACTTTTTTCAACGTTCTTAGTTTCTTTGCATTGGGTTAGGACAAGTTCTTTTAGCTCAGAGAAGCTTGTTATTACCCACCTTCTGAAGCCTATTTCTGTCAATTCATCAGTCTCATTCTCCGTTCAGCTTTGTTCCCTTGCTGGTGAGGAGTTGTGATCCCTTGGAGGAGGAGAGGCATTTTGGTTTTTGGTGTTTTCATTCTTTTTTTTCACTAGTTTCTTTCCATCTTTGTGGATTTGTCTATCTGTGGTCTTTGTAGTTGATGACTTTTGGATGGGGTCTCTGAGTGGATGTCCTTTTTGTTGATGATGAAGTTATTTCTTTCTGTTTTTTAGTTGTCCTTCTAACAGTCAGGCCCCTTTGCTTTAGAACTGCTGGAGGTCCACTCCAGACCCTGCTTGCCTGGGGATCACCTGTGGTGGTTTAGAACAGTAAGAGTTTCTGCCAGTTTCTTCTTCTGTTATCTTTGTCCCAGAAGGATACCCGCCAGATGTCAGCCTGAGCTCTGCTGGTGTCTCTTTGGATATACAGGGGCCAGAGAACTGCTTGAGGAGACAGTCTGTCCATTCTAGGAGCTCAAGTACTGAGCTGTGAGCTCCATTGTTTGGTTCAGAGCTGCTCAGCACGTATGTTATGTCTGCTGCAGTGGAACTCATAACCGCCTTTTTTTCCAGGTGCTCTATCCTGGGAAGGCGGGCTTTACTTGTATGTTCCTGACATGCTGCTGATTTTTTTCAGAGATGCCCTACCCAGCAAGGAGATAGCATAGTCACAGTCTGCCAGCAGAAGTGTTGCTGAGCTGCCATGGGCTCTGCCAGACTGCAGTGTGAACTTCCTTGCAGTGTTGTTTATAGCAGTATAGTTAAAACTACCTCAGTAATGATGGACTGCCTCTGTAATGGTGGAGTGCCTCAGTAATGGCGGACTGCCTTAGTAATGGCAGACTGCCTCAGTAGAGGTGGACTGCCTCGGTAATGGTGTGCACCCTCCCCCCAACAGAGCTGGACCCTCCTGGGTCCTGTTGTGCTTGCTGTGAAACTCTCAATGCAGAGCATTTCAGATTGCTCATCTTTGTGGGGGTGGGACCCACTGAGCCAGATCACCTGGCTCCATCTTTCAGCCCTCTTTTTTTCAGTTGAATGGGCAGCTCTGTCTCTCAGGCATTGCTGGCACCAGTTGAAATGGCCACCCAGACTTGTGTGAGTTTTTGTGCAGAGACCCACTGCGCTGGCTGAAAGAGCTGTGCTGAAAACTAGTGGTGCTTTTCAGCCTGGGAATCTCCTGGTCTGTGGGCAGTAATTGCTTGTTTGGAAATTTGGTGATCACTCACCCTCTGCTTTGTTCTTGCTGGGGATTGCCCTCCAGAGCTGTTCCTATTCAGTCTTCTTGGATCCTTCCTCTTAGTCATCATTTTAAACAGAATCTCAAAATGTTGTATCTTAGTGAATGGATAAGGACTTGCATGTTAGGAAAACTGTGATCTGATTGAAGCCAATTAGAACGTCAAGCTTCATTTTAGTAACCTCTGGGTCAATGTTTTCTGTCAGTGTTTTACATTTGCAAGCAAATGTAACCATACTATTTAATTTAAAGTCTTCTAAGTAAGTTCACTTTAGAAAGTTAAATCACAAAAAGTACTATGATTTTTGCTGAATTCATCTCTGCCTTAACTCCTGGAAATCCCCAGTTTACTTTTGGTAAATAACATTCACCTGTAAAGCAATTTGACATTGGAAATTTCCAGCTACAAATTATGGTGGTTATTAATGCTATTTATAGTCTGGTAGGACATACTTAATGACCTCTTTGTGGCAGGATGGGACCTTCTGAGGAGTTCTGGCCAATAAATTGTGAGCAGAAGTGATATATCAGTTCCAAGCAGATAACATAATTGCCTCCAGAGCCTTCTTTCCTTCTGTGTTTGGTAACTAGCAATGCTTGAGGTGGTGGCTGTGGCTGTTGTGTCATTCTGGGTACCTAAGTAATAACAGACCAGCTGATCTGTGGTCACAGCTAAGTCCCAGCTAACCTCCTCTGATTGTTTTGTATTATAAACAAGAAATATACTATTGTTGCTTATGGCACTCAGATTTTGGTCTTGTTACCACAGCATAATTGGCCTAATGTGGTACATACATATGGGATGTTACATGATTCTTGTATGTTATGTGATTTTGAAAACAAGTCTCTGATTTGGGTGGCTCAAGTTTAATTGTTCTCCCCTCTTTTATAAATAATAAAACTAAAGTTCAGAAAAGCTGTAACTTTGCCCTAGGTACACAGAATTAATATGTAAGAAAACTGGGAATAAAACATAGAATTATTGACTTCGAGTTTACTACTCTTTTAAAAAGGTAAAACTATAAACACAGAAATAAACTTCTAATTCTTGACAAAAATGTTTCAATGTAAAAAATTTTAAAGTTGAACATTATGTGTCATAATTTATATTTTAAAATACTGTGATTTGTGACAATATTTTGTGTTATCCCACATCTATGATCATTTGCTTTGGTCTTTTATCAGAGCAACCACGAGACAGAGAATACAGGAATGTGATGAAAGTTACTTTTGAAACTATATGCTTTGAACTAAAGGCTATGCTTTATTTGTATAAACTTTTAAAATATATTTATTCTTAGAAAATAGAGCCTTGAAACGCTAACCCTGTTTTCACAAAAGATCCCTATGACAGTCCTATGTTGTGAAGTTCCATTCTCTTAAACGTCGAAATTATTTATCAATTCATGTCTTTCAAGAAAATTTCCTTCAGAGATTTCTCAAAGCTAGAAAATCAAAATGGCTTACATCAAGATAAAATGGTTAAAAATCAACAAAAACAACAACAACACACACACATACACACACACAACCCCACACCTGATGTCTAGGGTTTCATGTCCGAACAGAACTGAAAAAAGTTTTCAAACCTGGATCTTTCAGTAATCCTTGTTTTGGAAAGCCTACACCCTGTAAAACTATTCTAGAGCAATTATTAACCACACAATGAGCCTGTGAGACAGCAGATGCTAGGCTCCCCTTTCCCTCCCTTCTTACCTCCTCAATCAAGCATATTTGTAGAGTACATATTTATCTACTTAAAAAAAGAGGGAAAAAACTCTGTTACCTCCCTTCTAACAGGAAGTAAGCAGGACTTCTCCTCACAGGCTATAAAAATATTGACAGTAGATAATGGGCCTGTATAAGATACTGGTGGGAAGTGAGTTAATAATCACAGGATCGAACTGCAGGGAGCTTCAGATGCTGCCTAAGATCAGAAAGGCAATGAATACTGTTTTTGTTAATAACTAGCTGGTGACAGAAAGCTCTTTCAATCTTGCCTTCCTGGAACTGGAAAATACAATACCAGAGAGATATATAGTAATAAGATATACCTATCTTATCTACATCCATGAATTAATTTTCCATAAATATAAGAAAGAAATAAGCATATTGTTTATTAGGGGAAAAAAAGGCCAACTCATAAATTTTTTAAAATTAAAATGTGGTTAGCACTAATTAAAAATATTGGAGGATAAAACTATCTTTTTGAAAAATACAAGAAAGCGGAAACTAATGTAGATAAACAGTATTACCTAATTTAACAAAATGTCTAAGGAATTTTCTGTTTTTTAAATGTTACTATAGCTCAGCATTCTTATAAGCCTTAAGTGTTAGAACATTTCAGAAACCCAAGATGTTTTCATATAGCCTACTACATCCAGATGATTGAAGTGCCAGAGAGTCCTTTAAGGAGCGCTAGGAATGTTCTAGTAACATAGACTAGCTATATCTACATTTCCTCAGAAAATAAACATTCAAAGGAGCCAACCACACTCTGAAAATAACAGTTTTATCCTCCTGAAGCATAAATCTTTACTGCCCTTCAGTATAAACCAAACTGAAAAGATATGGTGCATCATTTTCTGTAATGATTAACCCCCTATTTGCCAGCTGTCCTGGTGAGTACTTCTAGATTTCAGCAGACTAATGTAACCACAAGTTGTACAGGTGCAAATCTCTTGTGCAAGTTTTGCGCTAGCAATCTCTCTCTCATCTTCCTTTCTCTGATTTCTAGAAGTGTTATTATTTTAACCAAATGTCTTATTCATTTAACTTATGGGGTAAATGTGGAAATCATTTAAAGTGTCTGCTGTTAGTGAAACATGTTATAATGGTGAAATCTACAATTGAAGATGAATTAGTTTACTGTTGAAAAATTCAGGAGGATCCAGTAGAAGGATCAATTACCTCGGTAAACTTCAGGGCACAGTTCTGAATGGTTTATTTCATTTCCCCTATTGTTCTTTGTAAGTATCCTGCAAACCAGTTTACAGCATGTTGGACCAAAACTATTCCCATTGATAAAAGACAGCCTCTTTGAGGGAACTTTGTCATCCTCTAGATGAAGACAAAGTGAAAAGGGTAAATGAAGGAAAGAAACAGAAAAAACTGAAGATTGTATTTAGAGAGAAATGATCTTGAAACGTTTATTGCTTAGTGGCTATTTGTTGCTGAAAGCAGCAGCACTTCCTTCGGATTGCAGTCAAGGTGAACTCCAATAAGGTATTCCTTAAAGACACTGGAGTCCTCTAGGCTGGAGCAGGGATCCTCTGTGGAAAGGCGTGTCAATGAGCTCTGATGCTAATGATAATGAGGGTATTAAATGAAGGTTACTATAGCAGGGTGCCTGCCCCAGGGAGGAATTCTGACTGCAAAGAAATAGAGATCTCTGACTCTTGATCAAACAGATGGGCTGATGCTGACCTGCATCAATGATCTCGAGTTGATTAACCGAGATTAGGAGGCGAAAGTCGACAGCACAGCCACCAAAACACTGCTGGGTGTCTCTGTCAGGAGAGAGGGAGGAGGGAAGAAAGAATAGGGGAGAAAAAGCCTTCAGTTCACACTGACAGCAGATCCAGTTTCCGCAGCTCTCTGATGCCCACCTGCACCTCCCTGCCTCTGCTACGTGCCCTGTTCAGGATGAAGGGCTGACACCTGCGCTGCTCCTGCGGGAAGCACTGTAGATTTTTTCTAAAGTTCCAGGCATTACTTGTATCAGCACCTGCCTGGGCTGCTGAGAGAAAGTGCTGCTGCCTTACTGGCCATGCAGTGAAGTGGCTGCTCAGGTCTTGTCATGACTGTGGCAAGCTAGAGGTGAACTAGGAAGGATGGTACCCAAAGAATGGGGACCGGTGAGGTTAGGGTGTTGATAAAGGAGCAAATACACGAAATAAAAACCACTGCCTAAGGAGGGCCAGTGCTGGGAAATAAAGGTCAAGGGAATGGGGGAAGAAAAGGTAGCAATTGGATCAAGGGATGTCAGAAGGACTGGAGTAAATCATAGGGAAGTGAAAATTGCTAGAAAAGGATGAATGAAAAGCATGTGAGAACTCATGAAAGGGAAGGAAAGACGGTGCTAGAAAAAAATAATATGATAGAAAATGCAGCCAGGGAATATAGGTAGCAAGGAAGTGCAAGGGGAAGAGAGGCTAGAATTGTGTTTCTGCCTTCTGGGGATCACATAGGGTAACCCCTTGAGTCACATTCTGCCAAGGCAGTGCAGGCAGTGCACTATAAAACAGCATGGGGCCAGAGAAGAAAGCAACTTCCCAAGACTGGCCTGAGGGCATCAGCCTGTCCAGCTAAATCCTGGAAAGGCATATTGGGGTTTCTGATGGCCCGGATGCAAGGGTGAATAAGACCTTGCTGTGACTCCAGAAATTCGCTCTTAAAATAGAGTGAGTTGTTAGAAGGACCATTGGGGCACAGGGACAGAGTATTTCACTCTGTCTAGCGGTTTCAGAGACTAGGCAAAAAGTTAAAGAAGGGAGGGGAAAGCCTGTTAGAAAGGCTTTGTAGTTTTCAGGACAGAAAGAAGTCCCAGTATTGGCTGTAGTCAGTTTAAAGGGTCTAATTTAAAGAGAAAGCAAGACAAGGAATTCTATGGCCAGGCAGAACACACAGAGGCCTGAGTGACCTTGCATCTCACTTTTCTCTTCCATAGGCATTATCTGCCTGTCATTGGGCCAGGGGCAAACTCAAATTAGACATGGGCTCCTGCCTTCAAGGGCTGGGCCTTTAAAAACAAATCTGAAATTCCAGTGGAATGTGAGAGAATTTTGTATGGGTTTCCAGGAGAAAAAAGAATCTTCACCAGAACTTGGAGTGTTGGGGAGGAACCCAGAAGGAGGTGATCTCAGAGGTGAAAGAGTTCTGACAACAACTCTTAGCCCACAAGAGCACAAGAGGAATTATTTTCTTTATTTCTCAGTAGTATGAGGGGGAGGAGGCTCCCTCAAGAAGGAACTTCATATAAAATGCCTGGTACATGGAAAAGTGCTCTGGGGGAGTCTCCCAAATGGACCCTACCAAATTATTCCTCTCCTTCCACAGCCCCGAGAAGGTGCAGCCTTCCTCATTAATATAGCCTCTGGCTGAATAACCATGCCTCCCTGACCCCATCTCTCTAGTCATTGGGCCAATGGGCTAATGTAGGGTGTAGCACCTATGAGAAAACATTAAACCAAAGCCAATACATTGGCCTGGGTAAATCTACACCTCTCTGCAGCAGAATGGGGAAGGTGGAGGAAAAAGAAGAGACACTGAACAAAATGTTGGGAAAGTAGCCTTCTTGCCTACAGTGAACACATTTACGATCATTTTCAGAGAAAGCATAAATAGAAAAGGTCTAAATGATAGCGTCACACTCCTTTTCTAGAAACAGAAGCCATGTAGATGTCCCAAATAGTGGGGAATGTTCGGTCAGGTGAGTCATTTGGTACCACAAGGCAGGACAGGTGAAGAAGCAATCTGGTTTTTTAAGGGTCGCCCTTCTAACCGGCGTGAGATGGTATCTCAATGTGGTTTTGATTTGCATTGCTCTAATGACCAGTGATGATGAGTTTTTTTTCATATCTTTGTTGGCTGCATAAATGTCTTCTTTTGAGAAATGTCTGTTCATATCCTTCGCCCACTTTTTAATGTGGTTTTTTGTTTTTTTCTTGTACATTTGTTTAAGTTCTTTGTAGATTCTGGTTATTAGCCCTTTGTCAGCTGGGTAGATAGCAAAAATTTTTTCCCATTCTATTGGTTGCTGGTTCACTTTAATGATAGTTTCTTTTGCTGTGCAGAAGCTCTTTAGTTTACCCGTGTAACAAACCTGCATGTTCTGCACATGTACCCCAGAACTTAAAGTATAATAAAAAATAAAAATAAAATAAATTTGGATTTAGCCAAAAACAAAACAAAAGAAAACAAAAACAAAACAAGCAAACAACAACAGAAAAAAAGAATACATGCTGTGGTAACTGACCACACATGGAGAAGCTAATCTCAAGAAGTAATTTGCAAATCACTTAGTATTCCATGGATATATATT
>NW_016107459.1:806586-838857 GCF_001604975.1 Cebus imitator | reverse complement strand
GTTTCACCATGTTGACCAGGATGGTCTCGATCTCTTGACCTCGTGATCCACCCGCCTCGGCCTCCCAAAGTGCTGGGATTACAGGCTTGAGCCACCGCGCCCGGCATATTCTGCTTTTCAAATCCTCTCTGCTCTCCGCTTCACTCCTCGAGGGGTGTTGAATGCCTCTAAGTCACGAGTCATACAAAAGAAATTGCCTTAAACCAATGAATCTGGAGGCATTATAAAATGGAGTACTTACTCATGACAGGCAAGTATCAGAATTTTTTTAAAACAAATAAATATTTCTTGGGCATTGAACCACTCAGAACAGTGGCAAGTATTTACTTGCAGGAAGCTTCAGAGGAAAAGCCAACAGCTCCAATGACCAGGTGAATAAAACATGTATGTTATCACTCTACAAATCCACAGCTACAGATGTAACACATACATGTACTTCTACTTTCAATAAAAATTATAGTCCCATTTTCCCTGCCATTTTTACAAGCATAATTTTGGGAAATACCTTCTTTCAGGCCATTACTTTTCAGGGCACACTTTCATATAACACTCTTTAGCCTCATTTCCTAACCTCATATGCTATTTTGTGTTTAGCATTGGGATGGATTTTTCTAGATAAAAGTGGAAATGAATGTCAATATGGAATAAATGGCAATCATGTCCAGTATCAGTCACATCAGAGGAGCAAAGCTGGCATTCTAAATGAAAATTACTCTATCCAGTATATCTGTTAAATCTGTCATATGGAAATGGAGGCTGTTCCATAACCATCTCCAAAGAACTATCTTATCTTTCTCTAGATCAAATGTAAAACAGAAGAGTTCAGGGGTCTCTACCATTTCCACGTTACACAAGAACTGGAGAAGCAAGTATAAAGTGGCTGGTTCAAACTATAAACCTGAGGCAGGTGATATGTGGTAGAAAAAACACTGACCCTAGGCTGAGAAAAGACCGGAGTTTCTATGGCCATGAATCTACTGAGACTGTGTTACCTTCCACAAACCTTTCAAATCTCTCTCAGAACCTCATTTTTTTGTTCTGGTATGAAATTATAACTATGCCTTAACAACCTCAGAAAAAAAAAAACAAAAAAACAAATAAATGTATTCTCTGAGGTCAAAAGTGGTTGATTTAAAGATTAGCCCATGGTTTCAAGCCATTCCAAATCTCTACTATTTTTGAGGGTAACAAAGAAGGTTATGCACAGGATACACCAGGAACTATGAATGAAATAATGCGATGGCAAACATAAGGAGACCATGCAGTGGCTCATCTGCAGCAATAATGCTACCCTCACCTAGAGGATGAAACTTCTTTTCTATGTTTGTTCTGAGATACCAACCACATTCTAAGTCCTTTAAGGGAGGGAGCTCTATTTTATTCTCTTTTCTCTTCTAGGGTGGTTAACTCCCCCGATATAGATTGGTGATTACTAAGTGCCCATTCACTGATGAAAAGAAGAGGGATGTGGGTTATATGAGACAGTGAGGAAGAGTTTGAATGAAATAAAAGAATTAGTCACCAAAGGAAGTTACACTGTTTCTTGGGCTCACTGAATTTCTACATCATGAAATTGGTTTTCTCTGTATTCTCTGATTACCATTACTAGCACAACAGAATAGCTGTTTCTTCAATCAAGTGATAGATGGCTAACCTTTCCATCAAACTTGGTGGCCCTCTAAATTCAGGCTATAGTTATTACAGAGTGGTATGACTTAGTCCATCCTACCTTAAACCAAGGGCTTCCTGCAAATCTCACCCATCCTTCTATTTCTTTTAGAGTTTGTTTGGCCTGAGCAAATTCTTGCTTCCTGCTTTTCATAAACACTCACTGTTATGATTTTGGCTTCTCCCACTGAGTCACTTATGTTGGACAGTCAGGGGGAGAATGTCTTCTACCTCCTGGACTGATGCCCTTATGCCTTCAAAGGCAGCTGGTATCACTTTTGAAATTGAGACATCTTAGGCCTGGACCACATTGTCCCAGGCCAAATAGCCTGAAAGTAATAAAGTCAAGTCGTGGGATCCAAGAAGCTATGTTGCCTGCTTTTCTCTTTTTGGAAAAAAAAAAAAATTACCAAATACTGTAAAAGGAGGTAAAGGGGAATTACTAGCTAGTTTCTATTTTCAGACAATCTCAAGGTATCTGACAGAAGCTCCCTTATATTAGTGCCTTAAGGATCCTCTGCTCTATTAGTAGTAACTGAATCACCTGGAAACCCTGTATGCAGATTTCTGGGATTTTTCCTTGACCGACTGAATCAACGTCTCTTGGGAGGGAAGAAAACTTAAATAAAATAAATAATTCTGTACATTATTTCCAGAAGCAGGTGCATTATTGAAAATAAAAAGAACTGGCCTCTCATCTTCCTGGTTAACTGGTGGCACAGTGATTTCAGATTTCTCCTAGTTTTGTGGCCCCTCAGGGACAAAGAATAATGCCTCTCCTCCTTCAAACGCTACTTCACCCCTGCCCCAGATCATGGAATATCCCTTCCAATCCTACTCCCTCCCTTACCAGCACCTCATCTTTAAGAGTTTGCAGGGACAGGAAGGTGGGAGGGATTATGGAAAACTGTGTCTAGAAATGAACAAACAAATGGCCAGTGGTCCAAAAGACTAATGACATCTCTTGGCTTGAGAAACCCCAAGACCTCAAATCCTAGCTCACACCTTTTTCATCATCCTAACAGTAGCTAGGCCCTGCAGCTGTGGTGAATCAGCGGGACACCCGAACAGCGGTTTCATGATCATGTCTCTTAACTCTCTAATCAGAATTGCTGAAAACAATATTAAATAATACTTATATTGAAGAGCATCTTGCTTTTCGTCCCTATGGAGGAGCCCCCTGCTTTTACCGGGGAAAGGTATGAACTTGTAGAATGGGCCTGGCCTACTTGTAGATTAGGCAGCAAAAGCCTAATTTGTTTGTCTGGGACCAAAGAAAGCAGAGCTGAAAATGGAGAGGCACCCCGAGAGGAGAAAGACCTACAATCTTTGCACTGAAATGCTTAACTGTTCTCAAGGGGCCAACCAAAGAAGAGCCAAGTACACGACGGTGGATTGACAGGTGGAAGACAATACCCATACGTCGGTTTCTCGATTAACGTTTACACTCTGAGAATTTTACCAGCATAAAAGAAAAGTCTTTAGAATAACGGAGTGAGTGAGGAAATGCGTCTCTGGCTGAAAAGACAAGCAGATCTTCAAATACCGGCGCTGGGCAGGGCAGTTGAATGGGTTCAGGAGCGCGTTAGCCTCTCGGCTTGCGCAGTGGGATGCGCTTGCTTCTTAGTCCTGGTTCACTGCTTCAGGTGCCTCAGGCCCCAGCCCAGCCTTCCCTGAACAACCCCACAGCTCTCCCGCCGCCGCCTCCAGCTTCCCCTCCCCTTGGCATTGCTTGGCTTTAACTTTGCGCAGCTTCTTTTTTTGCTGGGCCGGTTGCTGGGAGGTGCAGTGGGCAGTGGCGGCTCCCGCTGCGCAGCTGGGGGAGGAGAGGGGCCCGGGCCGAGTGCGGGAGGCGGCGAGAGACGCTCGCTACTGTGAGCTCTGCTGGTGGGGGGCCGAGGAAGGCTGTCGTCGAGGAGGAGGCCGAGGTTGAGGAGGCCGGGGAGGGGTGATGATGGTGTTAAATGTGGCCGCGCAGCTCCCCGGGGAGCTGCCTGAAAGGAGAGTGCGCTCACCAGCTGACAGCGCGTGCTCCGCTCCAGACGCTCCGCACCGCGGCCAGGAGCCTCTGCCAGCCCCTCTATTGTCAACCGTTCTCTAATTAAGAAACACTCACATTACGGCAAACCACCCCCACGCTTCTTGGTTCCTGTCCTTTTCTTTATACTCCTCCGACTTCTCTCCTCCCCCGTCTCTCCCCTGCTTCCAAGGATTTAACCCATTCCCCTCTCAGTTCTCCCTTTCTCCTTAGGGGCCTAGTTGGAGAAGGACAGGAACCTCAGTTTTGGCGTCTGGGACTCTGCTTGGCCTAGGGGTGAGGGCGGTTAGTGAATGTAAAGTCAACAATATCGAGAAAAAATTTTGCCTTTTCTACATCCTTCTCCCCACAACTCTCTCACAAAAATAACTGCAAGCAATTCAGCTCCGACTGGTTATCTGTAACTGTCACCAGCACTTGCTGGGTTTTCTAGATTGCAATTGACAAGTCTAGATTATAAGTGATAAGCGCATCTGCTACTTTTGCTTTCCAATTCAGGTTTGTAATTGGCAAGAAGAATTTGATAATCTTTTTCTTGAACTTTCAAATGAGCAAAGGAGAGAAATATTACAAGCTATTTTTGGTAAAAGACCTCTTACTTGGTTCAAGTACTCTACTTACTTGGTTCAAATACTCTAAAATCAATTGAAAGGCCTTATGAAAATATTGGTCATTCATTGGTTAAGATTTAGAAAATTAACCTTCCCCTTCTTTTCTGGTCAAGTTGGACCCCCAGTTAGCAATGTCCCATAGAAATCGTGTTTAAACTTGTCCCTTGCCAAAACTGATCTTCCTTCAGCTCTCCGTGAAATCAAGTAAGTTTCCCAAAGTGTGCCGAGCCAAAACCCTCCACAAATAAAAGTGCTGGCGGGGTGGGAGGCGAAGGCAGAATATAAAGCAAGCTGCTTAAAATATATAAAACTCTAGAAAGCACCAGCAGTGTTGCAAAAGACTAACCCGATTTATCTATCTTCATTACTTTAAGAAATGCTGCCTCTTTGTTTGTTTGGGTGATATTAAGCATGCTTAACTTGCACACATAGTTGATTCCTTTGCTAGTATCTTGGATACTTGGATCTGACTTTGGAAGGTAGAAGCTAATTGCTAATAATGGAGAGAAAGGAACCAGTCAGCATGGCAGAAGTGGTCTGGCATATGGGGAATGAGCACTCAGAAATACTCAATATTCAAGTTTCCAAAATATTAATGAGATTATAGCAACCTGCAGCTATACGTTACAGCTTGTTAATGGAGTGTAAGAGAGCGAGCTGCCAAACGTTTGTTATGCAAACTCCATAGCAGAACCTTAAAATGGAAATGTGATTGTACATCTCTTTCAAAGAAATGCCAGCATTAAAAAAGAAAAAAAGAAATAAAATGGAGAGAAAAGAGGTTAAAGCTCTCATTTGAACTTTGAGCACTCAATTCACCACAGTGATTTGACTTTTTGTGCATGTCTTAATGGGTTAGTAAAATTCATCCTCCCTTTTCAATCAGTGTGATGTAATATTTCCAATTCTATATTGTTATAAATACTATATCAGTATGGTATTTCCGATATTTTGTTATGGTTGTTTTTCTCTTGAGAAGAAATGTAAAGAATGTCCTTAAATGAAGCTGAGTTTATCTCCAATTCCTATATAATGTCACTAATATTTAAAAGTATAAATAACCACATCTTGTGGTGGTAGAGTCCCTTCCCCCCAACATTTGGATAGCTGTAGCTCTTATCTATTGATTTTCTCAGAGAAAAAAAATTATGAGAGCCTTGACCTGGTGGTCAGGAGTAATAAGATCAGTTGTGAATATTGACACTTTCTAGCAGTGTGATTTTGGGGGCAAATTAGGAACAGAAGTTTCCTCATTTATAAAAGCTGTGAAGGAAGATGTTCCTGATATTCCTTCTGTTTTGCAATTTCTACGAGCCCATGAAAAATCGTAACATTGGACAATGTCTTCCTCCTCTTTGATTGACACAAAATGCACATAAATGTTTTTGAAAAAATGAAACATAGATTTTCTTTGAGGAAAAAAGAAATCACCTTTTCCTTCCTCTTGTCCTTTTCTGACTCAGATTCATAACAGGTAAGATGAGTCTAGGTCCTTGTCACATGCATGCGAGCACACTAAGCAAATAACTGTAAAAATATGCGTACTCTCATCCCGAAAGTTTGCTGTATGCCCATAGCGGTTGGGTCTCCTTGTTGAGAGAGAAATGGAAATGTGTTAGAAGCAATAGCTTGATTTATTCAGCAGCCCGAAGATTCCTGATGTTTATCGTGAACACAGCAAACTTGGTGAGTGCAAAAGGTTATCTAAGGGACAGGTGCATTATTTCTGCCCTGGAAAGTGTCACCAGCCGCCTGCTCGCTTCTCCCAGAGAGCTAGCGGAGGTTCTCCGCCTCTTGGTCGGCTTCCACTGAAAGCCACAGATACCCAGGTGGTCAGTAAAAAGCTGGTTCCGCAGTTTCTTACTGGAGATCAGAACCTGCGCTCCCTCGCTCATTACTCTTTCTGCAAACCCACTTTGTGGCGCATTCCTTTTCCTTTTTGGCGCTCTCCTCTTTTCAAGGTGCCAGGAGGAAAAGAGGATGCAGGCGTGATCACACTAACCTTCCCACGCTCTTTTTGGTGCTTCATTTCCCCGCAATTTGTTATCCCACTGAGGCCATGAGAGATAAAAGGCTTGGCTTAAAATCGACGTCTCAAATTCAACGATGTTTATCCAGGGGCGTGTCGCCGAATATTTAGTTTAATAAATAGTTCTCTCAAGTGTGCCAAATTAATTTTTTTATTCTACTACCTTCTCTATTTCTCTCTCTCTCCACACACACACACACACACACACACACACACACACACATACACACACAATTAGCTTTTCCAAAACTGTAAGCCTGAGACCCAGAATAGGGTTTTCCTTAGTGAGGACACCTGAGGTGAGTTACAGCACCGTTTAGTTGCTGCAATTGACCCAAAAATTTGTTTGAATGTTTTCTACACAAAAGCCAATTCAGAAAGACAAAATAAAGGCAAACATTAGCTTCTACATTGGGAGAAGCAGAATTGTGTGAAAAGAAAAAAATGAGTGGAGGTCAACAATTTCCCAGGGCAACTACATACCTCTAATTTTTGAATCCATGAATCCAATTCCGTTTTTTCCCTCAAGTTTTCTTCTGTTATCATCTTTCTCTCCTCAGGTCTTCCTCTCCCAAAAGGGAGAAAGAGAGAGACACAGAGGCAGAAGAGAGAGAGAGAGCACTGAGCTTGACCTACCTGAAAAATGTTCAGCTTGTTTAAGTTTTATGAGTGGACATAGCTAACCCTGGTAGAGTTAACTACTCCAGGGTAGGTAGGTCCTAGTAAACCTAAAACTAGTGGCCATGGCCCCTTGCAGATGTTGTTGGGGCAAGGAGTAAAGAAGACTAGGAAGATCCTGGCTATCAAAGAGGCAAAACTGTGCTGCAAACTTGGAAAACGTTTTAACTCACAATTTAATTATTGACCTGAGTGCTTTCCTTTGCAGGGGTTTTGATACTACCCGAAGGCACCAAGTATACAATATTTTTCTTCAAAAACTGTAAGATCATATAAATGGCATTTAATAGAAGACTTAGCTCAATTCTTCCAAGTCATTCATTTAAAAATTGTTTTCAGTAGTTATACTAATGGAATAAGTGACAAATAAAAGCTACTTTTCACGTTTATTTTAATTATTTGCAAAAGAAAATACATTAAACAATGGCAGTTGGCTTTGCTAAATTAAAATAAAATGATCTCGAGTAGAAAACGTAAAAAATGAATCAAGATAAGTAGAAACGGTAGCAAACAATAATAAATAAATTTTCTAATATTAACAAAGCAAAATAAAATTGACCAAATGCTTTTGACACTACTAGCTTTTTTTTTTTAAATTTTCATTTTTTAAACAAACATTTGCAAAGAGCTTAAGAATTATAAGTGGCTGTGTTTTAAAAAAAACCAAAAAACTGGTCAGCAATTGGCAGCTGAGTTTCTCCTGGAGCCACCACCGCAGCTGCGGTTGATAAAGTGCGTGCGCCAAGTTTCCTAAAAGACGCCAAGGTTCTCGCGATCGGATACACATACTGGGTATGTTTATACAATATATAAATCTTAAAGTTCCCTGTTTTCTAACAATTCAGTAGTCAAAAGTTATCCACTTTGGAAGCACTAATTTTGCGTTTCATTGTGCATTTTGGAAAACAACTTCGGAAGACTAAATCTCCCACACTTGAGTGCGCAACACACAAGGATGGATGCCCAGGGCGTAAAATAAATTAAACCCAAACCAGCGACAGAGAAGAAGATGCGACGTTTTAGCAGCGTATTGGCAGCAGGTAACTATAATAACGATGTCATATATGGGTACATACAATTATACCGTATCTATCTACAGGGGGAGCAGAAGGTGGGCGGAAAGGACATAACTTTAACAGAAAGGTTTTCATCAAACAATATGGACCATAGGAAGTTTGGAACAGCGGCGGCATTTTCAAACCATCAAATGTAGCTGCCATCTGAAGCCAAGTCGTTGCTAAACAACGACCGTCGCAGAGCAAAAATTAAAGGGTGCGGGGATCTTTAACCGCGGGACTTCCCGCACACTGGGAAAGGGCAGTTTTGTTTCTGTCTGTTTTCAGGCTTGTGTCACCTTCCTAACTTGCCTCATCCGAGTCACTGTAATGGGAATGCGGAGAAAATTCCCCGTCGCTTCTGTGGGACCGAGGGGAAGTTTTGCTGTTTTCTTCCTGCACTGGCTGCAAGATGCTCCCAGGGAGCGAAGGCGACAAATTCTTTTGCGCCATCATCGCTGTCAGGGCGCTGTCCTCGAAAGTCGAGAAGTGCAGAGCGTCCAGCTGCACCGAGTACCCTCCTGCAGAGGCCGGAGCAGAGAAGCGAGTCCGGCAACCCCCGGGCGGGGTCGGCCGCTGGCCCCCTCCGGAGGCCTGCTGAGCCCCTGCTGTGGTCGCATTGCCCGCGCCCCCTTCGTAGGAGGCGGCGGCTCGAAGGTGGTGGTGGTCGCTTTTGCAGGAGGCTGGCGGCGGCGGTGGCTGCTCCCCACCGCTGGGCGTTTGTAGCAGCTCGGATAAGGCGTTGATGTAGATTTGGGCCATCTGCAGGGTCTCATATTTGGACAGCTTCTTGTCATTGTTGAACGACGGGATAACATTGCGCAGCTGGTCGAAGGCGTGGTTCAGCCCATGCATCCTGCGCCGCTCCCTGGCGTTGGCTGCCAGCCGTCTCTGCTTCTGCACCCCATTCACCTGTTTGCTGGAAGGGGCCCGCTGGCGGCTGCAGCCCAGCTCGTCTACCACCACCCCGCCTTTCAGCTTGCACAGCTGTTCCCGCACTTTCACAGGCCCGGGGCTCTTGCTGCTACTGGCACCACCGCTGCTCCTCCTTACCAGCTCCCCCCGACCTTCCGCCTCGTCCCGGGGCGCCGCGGCCTCCGCGGCACCCAGCTCCGGGGAATGCAGCAAATACTGGGCGGCGCGTGCCGTGCAGATGCCCTGCAAAGTGGGAGCCAGCCAGGCGCGTGGGTCGGTGCTGTCCAGGAGGGACAGCTCAGGCGGGTAGACGGGATGCTCTCTCGCCTGCAAAGTTGCAGGTGGTTGTGGCGGCGGCGGCGGCTGCGGGAGATGATGCGGCTGGGGATGGCGATGGTGGTCTCCCAACTCCTTCACTTCAGCCCACTCTTCTGCAGGCAGCAGGCGGGACATTGCACTGCAGAGGCTCGGAGGCTCAGGATCGGAGGCAGCACTGGCACAACCGCTCAACCAAAAAAAGGCCCTTTCCGGGTCTCTTCGGCAACGTCTTACTTTTTTTTCCCTCCTCGACCCTCCCCCACCCACTCGGAGATCACACACCAGGTCGCGTGCAACGAAGCTTCTCCGGTTGCTGAAGGCGCTGCGCCCCTTTAAAAAGCGGCACGCGCCGCTCAGTCTCCCCCCGCTCCTCTCCCAGCCCCCTCCTCGCGCCGGTCGCGTGTCTTCTCAGCCAATGGAGGGCGCGGGCAGGCGCGTGCGAGCAGCCAATCAAAGAGTTTTTACACCCAGAGAAAAGTTCTGCTGTGCAGAGGACTCCGGCGCCTGCTCTTTTTTTTTTTTTTTTTTTTTTTTTTTTTGTATTTTTTTTTTTTTTTTTTTTTTTTAATCCGCCTTTAAATTCGTCAGATTCATATGTTAATTGCAGGGCTGTAATTCGACTCCGGTGTGTGTCACCACCCCGGCGGCTGGGGTGCAGGAGCCGGTGCGGACCGGGCTCTCGGGTGGTGCCCGCGTGGACTCCGGTCAGACGTGCGCGGCCGCGGGGCGGCTCTGGGCGAGGCTGGACGCGCGGGGAGCCCAGAAGGCACTCACCGCGGACAGCAGCCCGCCTGCCCCGTGCTGCCCCCAAGCTAGGATCACAGCTCCCACCTTTGGTGCCCGAGCATTTAAGATCTCTCATGTGTAACAGGATGTTTGTATTCATGTATGCAGGTATTTATAAATCTCTCATACATGTTCATAGATATATAACTGCTACATGACGTCTGTCGTTTAAGATTGCGGTTAGTATAAAGGCGGAAAACCCACTCGTCTCAGATTTTGTTTCTTTTATTCCATCTTTTCATTTTTTACTTCAGATCTCTTAGTTCGACTTCGTCATGTGACCTTTTTCTTAATGGGAAGTAGAGCTACGGTGTAGTGATAGTACTCCAAATTCTAGGTCCCCAATTCTCTGTCTCTTTCGCTAGCCCCCTCCGGCCAATTAGGATTGTAATCTGTCGAAATCTCTCCACCGAGTGTAATTTTGGGCGGGGATATTTTACGGTATTGTGCAGAGTTTCAACACATACAGTAGGACTCATTAGGTGCCCAGCCAGGGGAGGATGCCCAAAGTAAAATGAAAAGCACCTGCATTCCTTACAATCCTCAACACTTTCAAGGCACAGAAGCCCCAAGTTACCTACCCTTTTGCCTCCACAGCCCGCTCATTACTACGGGATCGTGTAACCTCCCCCTCCCACCCCTCTGTTTAGTTAGGGTGTGCTTTCTCTTCTCCCCTCGCCCTTCCTCCCCGCCCCATACACTCCAGGGAGGTCCTTGGCCCAGCTGGGAGGCCACCTCCCAGGTGAGCACCCCCTCGGGTCCCATTAGCCTCAGCTTGGTCTATTCACAGCAAAGAGCCAATCAGAAGCTCCTTGGGCCTTGGCACGCCCCAGCTTGCGCCCAGCGCCCTGGCTCCTGCTCCCGGCGCTCTCCTGCACCGCCCACGGGGCGCCGGAGTGCGATGCAACTAGCGGGTGCTACTGCTGCTTTTACTTTCCCAGTGGCTGTCATCGTGAAAGGAGTCTCATCCTCTTGGAAAGATGGTTAAAAAAAAAAAAAGAGCCAGAGAGCTCCCTGGAGCCTGCCTTTGCAGTGCCAAAAGCAGTTGAATGTTGTTTTCGCTAATATTTGCTGCGGCTTGATCTAACCTGTCATCTAGAACTCCTTGAGCAGTAGATTTTCTGGGACTGGACTGAATATATCCTATAAAGATACAGAATGGTAGAACAGCGTGCTAAAATGATGTTTAAGACATTATTCGTCACCTCTTCACCTGTTTCTTCTTCAACCTCGTCCATTTGCTGGTGTCTAGGAATAGTCCTGGGCCTACCTTAAGAGTCAGAAACTTCAGAGCTGTATTCTTGTGTGAATGTTTGGGCCCTGCTGACATATATGTTAAAGACACATAAAAGCAACAACAAAAAACAAACGTAATCTGAAAATCATCCATGAGAATAAAGTAAAAAGAAAAGGCAATCTAAGGTCTTTTTAGAGAAGAAAATTCTCCAATTGTTTGGTGATTGGACTGGGTGCTATTGTTGGTTTGTTTGAACTCAAATTTATAAAATATGAATTTTAAAAAGTTTATAAAATATGAATTTGAACTCAGCATTAGATGATATCAATGAGTTATTAATTGTTTTAGATGCTATAAAACAATGATTTTCTAGCAAGCTAGAGATGTGTACAGAAGCACATAAAGGCGGAATAACATGAAGTCTATGATTTGCTTTAAAGTAGTTTGTCAGCAATATTAATAATATGAAAAAAGAATAGTAAAGCAAATATAGAAAAATCTTGATAATTGATGGATATGGTGATGTAAAGATTCATTAGACTGTTAGTACTACTTGTACATAAACATTTTTAGAGTAAAAACTAGCCAAAAATCCTGTAGCAGCTCACTGTTTATTATTTCAACCACATAGGTTAGTTCAACATTTACACCACCGTGATCTGGTCCTAACTTACCTTTCTAGACTGAAATTTTATTATTCCATTAACACGGTGATTCTTAAATTGTGATCCAAGGACCATTTCTATGGATGAGAATCACTTGGGATTTTCATTAAATAGGTAAATTGCTGGGTCCCTGCTATATTCTACCAAAAGTCACCTTTGTGAATGAGACCCAAACACGTGTTTTAAATAAGCACCCTAATTATTCTTAGGCATACCCCAGTTTGTGAACCATTGTTCTGGAAGTTTTCCTGTGCTCTGTTAAGCTACTTGATAGTTCTTAAAACTTGTATTTTCTGTCGTCACCAGTACATGAATCCAAACAACTATTATCCAGTCTTGTCTGCTAAAATGTAACTGAAATTTCAAGGTTTAAGTCAAATGCCACCTCCTCTAGGAATACTTCCCATGGAATTACTATGTATCCTGTTACCATGTATCCTTCAGCAAGGAGGTGAAGACAAGGTGACTTTGGGTCTATTACTACACTAATAGCTCGTTAGAGAAGTTCAAAGTCACATTTATTATAGTTCCTAAATTTATCTAAGATTCATTGACTCCCCAGGAACTGTTAACTTCTTCATAATTTTATACTATAGGTATTAGTTATCTATGATTACATAAAAAATGTCCTCCACAGTCCTTAAAACAATAAAGTTAGTGCTGCCTGTTGGTAGGAGGCCTCAGTTTCTCTGCATGTGGATCTCTACCCCAGAGCAAGTGACTCAAGGGAGAAAGACACAAGTTGCAATATTATTTAGATCTACACTTGGAAGTTACACTCCATCATTTCTGCCATATTCTAATCACTAGAGGTAAGTCAAGACCACACTCAGAGAGGGTAATTAGGGCCCAGAAGGAAAGGAAAACATATGAAATCATTTGTGAAAATAGGTTAAAACTACCAAAATATCCCTTTGTTTTACAATGATTTCTCTGTTCCTTTTGCAAAATGTAATCATCTTTGTTTTACTAAGGTAGGGAAACATGTTCAGTAAAGTGAGATAAAGGTAGCAGGATTTGGTGAACCACAAGTGAAGAAAAAATTCAGACTTTTCTATTCCTTCAACAACTTCAAATCGCATGTGTTCCAAAACTTTAGTCATAAGTCTGCTGTTTACACTCTGCACAGAAGGCATATTATGGTAGTTAATTTCCATCGTATTTTCTTTCCTTCCATTTTTGTGATATCTATTTCAAAGTCGTATTTGTGAACTTGTTTTAAATTTATATAAGTATATCCTGAGCATTTATCTAATGGTCATTACTGATGGCTAAGGATAGTGATACACTGGTAAATACATAATAATTTACTCTTTGAAAAAAGTACACACATAACTATATAAATTTATTATGCATTTTATTGATGTAAAGAATGCATGGCAGTTTGTAACAATAAAATAATCAAAATTTATTATTGTAAATCCCCTAGCTCTAATAGATTCTCACAGAATCCTTAATTTCATTGATTTTTGCCATTCTTGTATCCATAACTAATCAGTGATTGCAACTGATGAACAAATTGTAATTCTCACATGAATGTTGGTTGGTATTTTTCATTTGTGCTTAATAAGTAAGATTAAGTGAAATGACAATGAAGATGCTTGTCAGAATTCATCTGAAAATTAATGACATGTGCAACTTCTTTGCTGAATAGGATAATAGTTTTCAAACACTGGAAGAATATGTGCTCAATCTTTTGTGCTATTCATGTAATGGCTACAGACTTTTATAAACTTTTCAGTTTAGTCTGCATTATTAATATTTTCTCCATCACTTTCTTAAGTCTAGACAATCAATAAAGCAATAAAGTAAGCCAGGATTTGTGGCATTTGCCAATTTCTGTTGGTGTAAATACGAATGCTGCTAAATCAAATGAACATTTTCCTAGGCTATATATTAATTGACCTGCTCTTCAACTTTCAACATAGTTGAACACATTCTTTTCAAATCTGTCTTTTCTCTTGACTTGGGAATACCATATTATTTGTGATTTCTTCCTACTTCTTAGTCTCCTTCTTGATGTCTCTTAAGGAGACTTTTTCCTTATTAGGCATGGTACCATGCTAGAATTTCCTCTTAATCCATATATATCATCTATATTCCAATCAATACCAAATTCTTATCTCTAGCCCAAAGTCAAAATAGTTCCTAAATTTATCTAAGATTCATTGATTTTTCAGTGATTTTCATTGCTCTTAAAATAAGCATAAGCATCAATAAACAACACTAATCTGAAGCATCACAAATGTTTCCTTGAGGAAGTAAGAACTGAAAGTTGAAAAAGAGATAGTTCAGGAAAGGTGAACCCACAAACAATTAGAACAGCAGCAGCAGCAACAGCAAGAACAGCAATGGCAACAAAGAATCTCTTCATATGGACTGAAAGGTTCTGCCTTATCTGGTCCTTATATCTTCTGTCTTCCATCCAAGTACTAACCAGGCCTGACCCTGCTTAGCTTCTGAGATCAGACAAGATCAGGAAGGTTTATTTATCTCTTCCGACTCACCTCCACCATTCTTCCACTCTTTCATAATCTTCTAGGCACATTGGTCTTCTTTACTTGCTCATATTACCAAACATCTTCCCATCTCAGGGGTTTCACACAAATTGTCTGTTTGCCATACTTTTTGTCTTGTCTGTCCCTTTCTTATCTAGTTACTGCGTTCAACTTTAAAGTTGAGCAAGATCAACTGTAAGTAGGATCAAAGAAAGTAGCCTCAGTTGCACAGTCACTTAATATTCTTTGGTTGGGAGTTCAGTCTCTTTTTAGGTCCAGCAGCGTGACAGAATCTACTTTTGGAACGCTGAATAGTTCTCTGCTGCAGATGGTACAGCTTGCTCTATGCCTTTAGTGGTCTTTGCTGTGATTCTTCTATGGGGGCCTTGCATCCTTACATATCAAGCCCAAGTGCCTCTAGCAATATGGGATTTGCAGAATCATATGATTTAAGCAGAAGGGATGCTTGTTCCAAAGCTTAAATCTGTTGCAAAGCCCCACTCAAAACTGATTTGTCCCACTCAAAACTCAGTTGCCATCTGAGTCAACTGATAAAGGAGACAGGGCTGTATTCCTAAATATGGCATGTGTTCTTTCCAAAATCCAAAGAGGACTACCAGGCATTATACCTTTCTTGATGGCATAGATGCAAGGAGTAATACATTGCCTATTTTGGGGGGGTGTGTTTTAGCATTTCACAAACTCACGGTATTCTTAAAACATCAGCAATTTGGCAGAATGTTGGTCTTTGTAAGGTTAATCCCTGATCCTGTTCCATGAGAGGGCCGTATAGGCAAAGCAGCACCCAAATGCCAGAGGAGCTGGGAAATTCAAGAAGGAGGCAGACGAACGTAGTGTGTTGGTAAGGGATGCTTTCCTGAGGGACTTACAGACAGAATTGTGGTCTTGGGTGGGCACTAGACAGGTAGATTACACTGTTACTCTACAGACTCAGGGCTTATATACCATGTGAAAGGTCCTCCAGCAAGACAAAGGCAGAACAGACAAGAAAGTTATGTGGGTCATAGCCCATAATTTGTGTAAAAACATCAAGGTTAACATGTTCTTATACTAAGGAACAGTAAATAAAGTGGGAATTGGGAAGCATTCACCAGGGGTCTGGGGCGAATGAGAAATCAGCATGGTGGATTTGCATTCATGATTGAGCCACTTTGTCTCCAGACACCCCCCGGGTCCACATATGCCTCACAGGGACATTTGTTATGAAGCTTCTTTTTCCTCCCTAGGTTTAATCTAAATGATGTTACTGGTAGAAAGGTTCTGCAGATGTTCTGGAGAAGGTCCAGATGGCAAAGGTCCTTTTATCACAAGAACTATATTGTGAAGGAATGTTAGCATACCCCTTGTCAAGACCATGAATGTATACTGTTGCTCACTCCAAGTCAATGTGAACTATTTCTAATCATCCTTTCTGATAAACTCACCAGATAAATAACTACATCATGAGTGTAGCAGTAGCCTAGCAGCCAAGATTAGGGGGCCAAAGTATGCGCTGAGAAAAAATTCAGGGAATAGTTTAACTAGAATTATTTCAGCTTTGGGTGTTGACAGTGAAGTAGGATGCTTTTTCCCTGAGTTGTCCTGGGGAGAGGATTCTCCATCTCTGGTTTACAAGACCAGAGTATTGGATTATACTACAAGGGCATTAAATTTAAGTAGTTTTTTTCTTTTCTTTTCTTTTCTTTTCTTTTTTTTTTTTTTTTTTTTTTTTTTTTTTTTTTTTTTTTTTTTTTTTGAGGTGGAGTTTCACTCTTGTTGCCCAGGCTGGAGTATGCAATAGCATGATCTATTTACCACAAACTTCCACCTCCTGAGTTCAAGCAATTCTCCTGCCTCAGCTTCCTAAGTAGCTGGGATTTCGGGCATGTGCCACCACACCTGGCTAATTTTGTATTTTTGTAGAGAAGGGGTTTTACCATGTTGTTCACGCTGGTCTCAAACTCCCTACCTTAGGTCATCCGCCCACCTTGGCCTCCCAAAGTGCTGGGATTACAGGCATGAGCCACTGTGCCCGGCCTAAGCAGCTTATTTTTAATTAGGATAGTGAGAGGTATAAGGGTGAGGCTACTTAGTTAAGTTCCCAGTAGTCCATTGTCATCTGCCATGGTCCAACTGATTTTTGCAGGTTCCAGACTAGCAAATTAAATAGGCACATGATGGAGATCACACTATTCCAGCATCCTTTACTGGCACACATACTTTGAGAGTGTGCCAATCTAGAAATCTATTTAAGGATGGATGGATTTCCAGGGCTAAAGATGAATAAATTTCCTGGGCTATCTCCAGCACAAATATTTTATTTTGGGTTCTTCTAAAAGTAGATAGTTAGATAAGGATTTAGGTTGTGGTAGAATGAACAGTTGCTTTTAAATGGAGTGTTAAATTGTACATAATTGTATTCTGTATTTAAATATTTGATGGTATACATGCTAATAATCAGTTTTTTATATTACTTTTAATGGCAAACAATTAGTTATTTATACCTCTTTTAATGGCAAAAACTGCAGTTACTTTTGCAGCAACCTAATATTTCTCCTTGTACAGACTACATGAAAAAATAAATTCCAGATGAATTAAAAAGTAAATCTAAAAACACAAAATTATAAATATATCTAGAATATAAGGTAGGTAATCATTGAACTGATATCAGGTTGATTAAGGGAATTCTATGCCCAAAATTGCTGGAAGAGTTAGTAATTCAGTAATTAATTTAATCAATTCATTAACAACATTTATAATTAATACTTTTAATAATAACCATGAACTATAGTAAATTATAACAAAAATAATTTTTTCATGCATAAAAATTACCAAAGTTAAAAGTAAATGACAAACTGGAAAAATATCTGCAATTAATCTGACACACAGTGAGTTAATATACATCATATAAAAGGAACTATTAACTTTGATAAGAAAATGAATAGTTCCTGATAGAAAAACAGCCAAACGATAAGAGTGGGTAATTTGTGAAGGAACAGTAAAAATGGTACATAAAGATGAAAAAAGTATTCAACCAGGAAATGCAAATTAAAACAATAAGAAAGTTTCAGTTAATCATTTCAGACTGAACACATAGATGCCCTTCTCAAATACCATTAAACAAGACACAAGGCCGGGCACAGTGGCTCATCCCAGCACTGTAATCCCAGCACTTTGGGAGGCCAAGGCAGGCAGATCACCTGATGTCGGGAGTTTGAGACCAGCCTGACCAACATGGAGAAAACCCATCTCTACTAAAAATACAAAATTAGCCAGGCGTGGTTTCACATGCCTGTAATCGCGGCTACTTGGGAGGTTGAGGCAGGAGAATCGCTTTAACCCAGGAGGTGGAGGTTGTGGTGAGCTGGAATCCTGCCATTGCACTTCAACCTGGGTAACAAGAGNAAAAAAAAAAAAAAAAAAAAAGACACTAAAGGCATAAATGGAGAAAACAAAGGGAATGGCTGCAGAGACAGTAACAAATCAAAATGTCAAGAAATCTTTACAGAATGGAACCAGATGGACAAGTGATAATCCACTTGAGCTGAGAAAGCTTATACCTTATCTTAGTCTGTAGGGAAAGCCAAAGAGAAAAAGATCAGTTCCTGCCCTAGCTCCCTGAAGATGCTCAGCTGTTGGAGGCATCAGGTATCTCTGAAGGCAGGGGTGAAGGAAGGGTTGATGGAAGACAGATTGCAACCTAATGTTGCTATTGCAGTGCAAGCAAATTGGAACATCTCTGTATTCTAGGGTTTCTTTGTTATGTCTCTCCATTCTAAATTGAGCCTTGCTCCTTTGTAGAGTAGTAAATAGTAATGGTTCCTTCATTTATTCACATCAAAACTTCCAAAATATTTTCATATATATCGTTGCAATTGAGACAATTAAAAAAAATCTGTTTTGAAGACCGAATCCTTGTTTTGAAGACAGAATCCATACACATTATGGCCATGATAAGCCTACAGCAGCTATATTCTTGGCATTACTTGAATGTACATCACAGAATGCCTCTTCGGGTGGAAGTTTCTGAGTAATAATTCTGACAATCAACTTAGAAAAATATTGTGTCAGTTCTCTGAAATATATTGTGGAAAACAAATCCAGAATGTATTAAATGCATGCATATTAAGCATTCCTTATGTCTACAACAGAATACAACCAGGCAAACAAATTTAAGACTTAACTCTTGTTAAAAGCTTAGATGCTTCCAATTCTGTTAGGCTGAAGACGAGGTTCCTTAGTGTGACCTCTAAGACAGCATTGCTTGGTTGCTTTATACATTTCACCTCTTACCATTCTTACCTTTGCTTTCAGGGCTGTAATCACTTGAACCTGCTTTCAGGTCTTATTTGCATTTCAGTTCTCAGATGAGCGTGCTGGGTCCCTCAGAAAAGTTTTTTACTCCCCACTTCTATTTTCCCACCTTCTGCTCATTGGTCTTATTTAGCTCAAGCTCTATCTCTTCCAGCAAGCCTTCTAAACTTGATTAGGTTTGTCATACACACTCCTCATAGCTTTTTCCTTTCCTCAGGAATTTTCCTCAGTTGGAAACTACACATTCATTGGTATGATTGTTGAATGTCTTTCTCTGAGCCCAGAATGCGAACTCCATGATTTTGTTCACTGTGTTATGTCCATTGCTTAATGCAGTGGCTGGAATATGGGTGGCATTCAATACAACTTAAAAAAAAGAATGTTTTCAGGGAGTTTATCCTTTTCTTATTAGTTGCATCAAAGAATAGTTTACTTGCTACCAAAGTTTGACTTATTTAAAAAATTCTGTGTTGACTTTTAGCTTACAGATATTTAGTTTTGTTTGTGGGCAGAGAAAGATGGGGATTTGGGGATTATATTTAGAGTAGGTGCTGCTGTAACTGATGATAATATATCTTGCTGGTATAAATTGTATATATTCAGTTCAAAATAAATTCTATTAAGTGAAGAATTCCTTGACCATTCTGGAATATTGATTGTAATTACTAGTTAGCATCTATCTGATTCACATACCAAGAGATACTCTGTTAACATTGAAGAATTCTCTATAAATTCTGGGTTTTATAAAAGACCGTGAAATAATTCAATAGAGAAGAACCGAATCCACACGAAAGATTAAAAACCAGTTGTAATTTACCAAGCAGTCAATTTAAGCCTAACTATATATTCGGCACACTGGAAAAGATACACAGCAGGATTCCTTTGTTAGTAACTTCCAGTCTCTCCTGCTATGGTGCTTATGGAACTGTCTCTCCTGGTTGAGCGTTCAGATTATTTTCTTCCTTCTTAACCCAAAGTCTGTACTCCACTGACTTCCTTTATTTTCCACAGTGATTCATGCCTTACCAGGTTCAGTTAGAACAATCACTTAAAAAAAGTCCTTGTTGCCAATAGCAGAGAGCTCCTAGTCTGTTTGAAAGTGTGCAGAGTTCAGGCTTTAATTACAGAAACTGCCCCACTCTCCCCACCATTGTGTCTACTGGCCCAGTTCCATCTACTGCTGAAACTTCTAATGTGAGTTCTCTGAAAAGCCTGGCACTCTCCCCAGCTATGGGGAGTGGCTGGTCTCTGCATTCAGCTACTTCTTTCTGCAAAGTTCTGCCTGCATTATTCCTTTCCATCCTGAGTGTCTGTCTCTCACTGGGCAGACTCTGCTTCTGATGTGGCGGTGGGAGAGTTGCTTGCCTCTGACTTTTGAAAGAGAGGTACAATTTGCAGACTGATGCTAACTTGGAATGTTCACTGTGTATCATTATCAAACATCACCTTGGCCACCCTTGCCTGGTGTTTTACCATAATTGTTTCGAGCTCACTCATACGTTATCTATGTTAGAAAATCATCTCCCTCTTGTATAGCCTTGGGAAAGCAAGTCCAAACTATCAATTAAAGTAATTTATTTTTATTACCAACTTTAATCACCAAAGAAGGAATTGGATTCAATCAGGGAAATTCTTTATTAACAAAATTTTATTGATAAAATAATCTATCAAAGATTCATGAAAAAAATTAAAAATCTCTGAAAAAGAAAATTATATCAACCAAGATAGTAAAAAGTATGTCTGTGGGTAAGGAAGAGTTTTCTATTTGGGGCTGGCCATGTAAGCTACATCAGTAATACCAAGGATTTCACTTCTGAAAAAGAAACTAGGATGCAGAACTGCGACCTACAAGAAAGGCTACTGTACAACAAACATCATGTGGCTGGAGGTGACTCCATCCCCTGCCCAGTCTTGTTCACTCTGGTACCTATTCTAACATCTTAATTTGGTTCCCAACTTGGATGTGTCTATTCTCCTTTCTCAGCTACCATGACCTGGAGATCATCTTGTTTCAATGCTTGGTCTGTCATTTCAGCAACAGCTTTTCTTCCTGGCTTCGGCCTGCTCTTTGCTGGGTCCTTTGGCTCAGTGCCTTTGACCTTGGGTGGCGGGTACTCTGAGTCTCTCTGGCTCCCTTCCCATAGCAAGTGGTGGTTGTAAGCCATAATATAAGACACTGTTTTAAATTGTTAATCTTTTTTAGATATTAAAATTAACTTTTGATATTATTGCCATAGGAAAAAGTCTGGGAATTTCTCAGTTCACTGAATTGGTGCATCAAGTTGAGCATTCTGACATATAGCAAGAAGGAAATTGTGAATGATTTTCCATTCCATTTGAAAATATTTTGGGAACTGATATAAATAATGAATCAAGTTTTTCTTATAATTTGCCTTCCTTGCTCTGGGAAGCTGAGGAATGAATTGTAGTTGAAATTTTCTACTTTAGGCTTAGGGCCTTATTACAAAGCTTCTCAGATGCCAATTCTAACAGATCTTTTGTACATAGTCATCATTTTATTCACTCAGGATAACTTTCATAGCAACTTTATGTTATTCCTGGAGATACATGCTAATATGGCCTTAGTTTTGGATAAGCATGTGTATTCTAAGTTGAAAGACCACACTTTGTTTAAAGAATTGCTGGATATCGATATCATGGCTCTGTGGGCACTCTAAGCTTCCACACAGGACTGAAAGAGTTAGGGTTTTAGCCTGGGATATATTAGGGACTGGTCCAGTGAGAATGAATTCAAATTGGATCAGCCAATCAGAATGCATATGAAATAATCAGAAATGGAAGGCCAGGCTAGGCTTGGTCAAGTAGATAAGATAGGAAAAATGGTTTCATTCCTCATTGTGTGGATGTTTGTGTGTTTGTGTGTATGTAAGGGGAACATATGAGATTTTAAAGCCAGAAATACATCTTATCATAGGTCTGTTAAACAGACAGGGAGTCAACAAATAAAAAATCAGAGGTGCAAGCGTCAGCTTGGCCTCAGGGATAACTGCTAAATGAAGAAATGTGTCACCGAATCCTTGCTTTAAATGAGTGTCTAGGAATCTCCCTTGGTGGCCCAACTATCACAGGTCAGGCAGTCAGGGATGGCTTGCATTTTGTTTAATGGGGTCAGTGTCTCCTTTAACCAATCTTCTTGCTCTATTTTCAGAAGTATGCTCTTTCCTGGAATGGCTGGTGACTCCCCTGACAGCCAGAAAGAACCAAGATGATTTCCTGAAACACTGCAGTCTGGCTAGTTCTCTGGAGTCAAGAATGGGTTCTCTGGGGACAATCGTGCATCAGGAGGACTGGCTGGTATCCAAGTCCAGTGGTATGTTAATGGTGGAATGTCTCTATGGCAGTAGAGCCCCAGTTTTGGTCCTCTGGATTACATCCTTGTCATTCTGTGAGGTATCAGAATTCCCATCTGAAACTAGATATCCAGGAAGGCATGCACTTCATCTTTTTTGTACCATTCACTTGTGTGGGGGTGGGAGGTAGGAACAGGGTGGGCAAGAGTACATCCTTCAGGTGAATTGTGGTATTGTATTTGGTAGGGAGGACAAAGAACCCATGGAAATGGAGTGATTAAAAGTAACAAAGTTTACAAAGTGCTTTCACATACATTTCACTTGATTCTCACAACAACCCTGTGAGGTAGGTACAGTATATAACGTTTTTACTTTTATTTTGCAAAGAATGACACCAAAGACCAGAAAGTTTAGGTGATTTGCCCACAGTCACGATAAGCACCAGGATCCAAACTTGAAGCTATGTCTTCTGACTTTACAGCCTAATTTTTACCCATGAACAGCTACAGCTTGAGGGTTATCAGTTTGATGACATAACAAGGAAGGCGTTCAGTAAGTGAACATCTAACTTGTTTAAAAGTCAGATGATTTAGAAATAATACATAAGTAACCAGAATTCATGGGATCAGTACTTGTAGGGGCTCCCCCTGGACTGCTGCTTGTTGGCTTTAATCTCGTGGGTTGCTTTGGCATAATAGAAGATCACCTTGGGCAACTGGGATCTCCCTGGGTACTTAAGAAACAAAGATGAGGGAATTCTTGTGGCCATGATGAGCCTCATCATGCTGTTTAATCATCTGGATTCCCCATTGGAATGCAGACTTCTTAGGAAAAGGATTCTGACTGATTCATCATTGTATTCCCAAAATGTAATACAGTGCTTGGCACATCGTGGTCCTCAATAAAAACTGACTGAGTTCATGAGGGGCTGGGATGTTTCATATGATGCTTCCCTATTTTACTTGTAAAATATGTTTTGCATTGAAGAGGTATTATAAATGAATGTGAAATTGGGTAAAGGAAAACATAGTTATCTGAGTGGTGGGCAGTATATACAGGCACTGCAATTCCAGGGTGTAATCCGTGATCCGAGTGATCTTTGTTTACAATGATACAAGTACTAAGTGTGGATTCAAACTGGAGGCTTTATATTAACCAGAAATCTATGCAAAATGTAGACGTTTGATGGCCATTGGGGATAAAGGTAATGTCCCTTGGTGTGGAGGAAACTAGACCATTTTGGTAAGTATGAAAATAACATTGTTTTAGAAATATGGAGATAATTCTGTGAAAAAAGCCTCCAAAGATGTTTAACCACTATTGTCAGTGATTCAATAAGAGTTGTAAGAGGACTCTGTCTTTTTCTGGTTAAGTTCCGCCAAGGCACATCCTCCTTGGTCCTTCAGGTCTCCCTGGATCTTTGGCCATGAGAAGTCCCAAGACCCAGAGTTTAAAATCGTGCACAGATAGAAGCTGAGGACAAAGCTACTGTGGAACAGATTTGGACTTCAGTGTGAGTGCTTGTGATCAGGACACCTAGGCAAGAAGCCCACTGCATAGAAGCATCCTTCTAAGGCTAATGGGCTGGTGCAGGCAAGACCCATGACCTGTGGTTGAAAGCAGCAGTCCTGTTGTTACTCTTTTATGAGTGGATTACAGCAAGGAATTTCTGTGTGTCACAACCTGGTGAGGTCAGCTTCCTTGAACTGGATAGAAGTTTTAAATTTGGGAGATGCAACATTAGCTTACCAGTTTTGAGTACAGGATCTAATGGGTCCTGAAATCAGTAAGGTGGGAAACAGATCAGTAGCTCTTGGGCTGGTAGAGGTTATGGGTCATCCAGGGGTCCTCCCATTTGTGATGATTGATGCAGGGCATGACCGGATGCCTGGCTTCTCCAGGTATTGCTGCCAAGTTTCAAACATGGTCTTAATGGCCAAGCATTCCTTCTTTCAGCTATTGTAGTTTCATTCTGCAGGGATGATGCCTGCGGGGAAATAAAGCATAAGGTCACATCGAGGTTGAGTTTAGACAAAGTTTGGCTGTTTATGGTTCTATCACTACTTTTAAGACATTGGCTCCACCTTAAATGTCCACCATAAACAAAGTGGAGCATAATGACAGCTGATGCCTACCTCCCTCCCTCCCAGGTAGGGCTTCACAGGTTTTCTGGACCCCAGGCAACCATAAAAAAGCAGAGCATATTAGCTGCTGGTTCAATAGAACCTGTTTCAGGAAGGGATCTGGGGTTAACCCAGGTCTGGATTAGGATACTTTGGTAGTTTAGACTGGATAAGTCCTTCGATATCTTCACCAGAAATTAAAGTCAGTATTGCTCTCACCTGGAGAGTCAACAGAGAATGCTACCAAAGTTGGTGTCGATATACAGTCACAAATAAAATCCTGAAGTCTGTTTCCTTAGATCTTGAATCTTACATCTCGACTTTTAGTTATTGGTTCCAGACTATGCATAAACTTAAAACACTAATGATTAATAATAAATATATAAACTGTACTATGTTTATAATTACTAATTAAATTTGATTTTGTCAAATGCATTTTAGCCTACCCATATGAATGTATGCTCTTTTTTTCCCTTTTTTCAGACTCTCACTCTGTTGCCTAGACTGGAGTGCAATGGTGAAATCTCAGCTCACTGCAACCTCTGCCTCTGGGGTTCAAGCAATTCTGTCTCAGCTTCCTGAGTAGCTGGGATTACAGGTGCATGCCACCACGCCCAGCTAATTTTTGTATTTTTAGTAGAGATAGGGTTTTACCATATTGGCAGGCTAGCCTCGAATTCTAGACCTCAGATGATCCACCTGCCTTGGTCTCCCAAAGTGCTGGGATTACAGGCATGAGCCACTGCACCTGACCAAATATATGCTCTTAAATAAGAAAATTCCCTTTTTCTTGAAATGTAAAGAGTAGATGGCATATTTCAGCCATTATATAATACAACTGAAAACTATAAATAAACAGCAAGAACCTGAATGTGGACACAAACTGTGAATCTTAACTTAGGCCTGCCGCGGAAGGGTTCAGTGTGATCCTTACCTCTATGTCCTTGTTAGGAGAACTTGTGCCTAGGTTTCATGTTTATGAAAATCTTTGCTAATGTTATAGGATTTAGAGAAGATGGATGTTTCTAATTGTGTTAGTGGACTGACAGCATTTACCAGTTAATTGAATCAACCAACCAGTTATTTCAGCAAATAATTGGACTGAGCTAAGTGTAGAAATCAGTTCTAAAACCTTGGAAGACACCAGAATTCCCAAAGCAAGTTCTGTGAACACTAATTTAAAAAACGGTTTTCTCATTGGGTACATTTGGGAAACACTGCATTTTATCTACTTCTCTTGAAGACTTAATTACACAAGTCTTAAAGGGTTTGAGAAGTCCAGTGCTAAATAATTTATTTAATTATGTTTAAGTAAATATGTCCCAAACATTTCAACATGAACTTAAGTTTTTGAGTAATGTTTATTAGCATCTTTAGAACTGTGCTACATAAAACCAGTTTTAGGGAATTTTAGACTAGCATGCAGTGTGAAGAAATACTTATTTGCAAAATTTACACATTATCAAAAATAAATTAAGCAATTACTAATTATGTATTACTGTAATTGTGTTAAAATTAAGCTAGGTACTTTGGAAAATAGAAAATGCACTTGTATACAACATAAAGTCTGCCCTTAATAGGCTCATCATCTGGTTGGGAGATATATCTATCATACATGAAACAATATCAGCCACCTAAAGATTGCAAATAACCAAGTGCTAAGCTAAATAATTAAGACTAACAGATACAGTAGTTCCAGAGAGGAAGATGAAGTATTAGAATAATGAAAAAAGAAATCATGGAGGAGGTAGGACTGGTTTTATGGTGTGGCTAGGCTTTTGAAAGGTTGAGGGGACTTTCACTTGAGGGGACCTATGACTCCAAGAAACAGGAAGTTGTGCAGCAAACAACTCTCTGCTGTATTAAAATCATTAAATTCTAATATATCTTAAGCACTTCTTACCCAGGAACAGAATGTTACAGCAGTATGGTTCTCTTTCATTTGTCCCATACAGTCATACAATGCATAAGGATGTTTTGGTTAATGACAGACTGCATATATAATGGTGGTCTCATAAAATTATAACACCATATTTTTACTGTACTGTTCCTATGTTTAGACATGTGGAGATATACAAATACTTACCACTGTGTCACAGTTCCCTGTAGTATCCTGTACAGTGGCGTGCTGTACTGGTTTGTAGCTTGGAGTAATAGGCTGTATTATATAACCTAGGTGTGTAGCAGGGTATACCATCTAGGATTATGTGATGTTCACATCTTGACAAAATCACCTAATGATGCATTTTTTCTGAATGCATCCCCATTCCTAATTAACACATGGCTATTCTTCTATTAGAGTTCTTACCTGGTGTATTATAATGAGTTGTTTAATTGTCTGTGATAGTCTAATTGATGGTAGGGACAATTTTTAATTTAGTTTTTCATCCTATTTTTAGATCCTAAGGAACACCATGATGTTCAGGGGCTTCATGGTAGACAACACTGACCTTAGGGCTGGCTTGTAATACTTGCAAAGTGAAGCACCCTCAGGGTTCTGAGGGTCACACAAAGGGTATGCTGTGCTTTTCTTCCTTTTCTCCCTAACTTTGAAAATATAGGAACTGTACAGCCAGGAAACGCCACACACCTGGGGACTGGATGCAGTGTGATGATGGTTGTAGATTTTTACATTTTTGTTTTTACTCTTTAGGAAAGTCTTTTGACTGCTTTTTCAATTGTTGCAGTCACACTTTGTAGTGGCCTAAATGCTAATAAGAAAAAGGTAAGCAATTTTAAAAAAGGAACAACATAAAATCATGTGGTAAATTTTTGTGGTTTATTTGAAAAAGGTGTGGTTTTGAAGGGAGAAAAAACTTGGACCACAACTAGCGACATTCAGAACTGGTACTCCTGCTTAATTTTTCTTTATTGATTCTACTTTTTTCTCTCTTTGTCTTTCTCTCAAGACAGGTTTTAGGATAATTGCTTATATAAATAATACTGAAATGATATAATTTTATTTGATAATTACTGACATGCTACAGTATCAGAGTTGAGTGTGATTGCCCTCACATTATAAATTATTTGAAAATTTTAATTCTTTTATTTGCTTAAGAAAATGGAAGAAAACCAAAACAGAGGAAAAGTCTGTAAATGAGTTTAAAGATCACTGTAGTCTTTTCAGGCTACAAAATTCCACTGCATGTATACAGGATGTGGGGATTCTACCTTTCATTTTAGACTGCTGGCCAACTGAAACACTTTATACGTTCAAACAAGGTCATTGGAGCAGAGCCTGGCCTAGTCTACTAAGAAAATTTGATGCACTCACCTAAATGTGCTTATGACCTTTTGCACAGGGGTTTATCAACTAGAATATACTTTAAAACAGGACGTGGGGTCAGAATTTGGGGGTCTCACTTTCAAAGATGGAATGAGCATAGACTCAGAAAATATTTCCGTTATTCCTTTAGTTATTTGGACCCTTGACATGTAATTATGGTTTTTATTTATCATGGAGGATTTATCTTGTTGCAGAAATTTTGACTATGAGTTTTTGCCCTGAAATATAAAACATGCATAAAACATTGCAAGTAGAAATGAAAAATCTCACATGCTTTAGGATAACAAGTACAGAAGGTGCAATACAGATACTTCAGTAAAGATGTTAAAGCAATGCACAATTTGAAGATTTTGATATAAACACTGTAGAGGAGTTACACAAAAACCATGTTCAATTTATTTACTTGGGACTTTAGTCATTTGTGTTGCAAAATGTTTTCTTTAATTCTTGTGAGGTACTAGTAACACCTCATGAAATCTGCTCCTTTTTATGTTCAATACATCTCTCTCTCTCTTTCTCTCTCTCTCTGTCACACACACACACACACACACACACACACACGCACGCACTCTCACACATAGAGTCAAAGTCAATGGCAGTGGGTGGTTTATGTCAGGGCTGGTTTTGACGCCCCCCTCACAGAATAAGATAAATGTAAGTGATGAAGAGCTCCTGGGGTTGGCTGAGCTCATTTTGTATTCAACACTTTGCCTGGCCTCTTTCTCATCTCTTTCTCCCTCTCTTTGTATGTTCAAGCCTACTTGAGTTTCTTTTTTCTTTTGTAGAACTTGGTTCTTTTGATGTGTTTCAGGGCACGCCCTGCGACAAAAAGAACTTCCCAGGAATCGGAAACATAAGCGCACAGGTCTGAAACAGCTACTGTACAATAGACAGAAAGCTTCAGGCCTTGGTGCTGGATTTTCTGTCTCCCCCAAAAATATCAAAACATGTAGGAGGGGGCACACATACAATAGATTCTACATACAGGATTTTAAAGGGATATATGCTGTATCGTTTAATTGCAGAGTATGGATTGGGTGAGATTTTTAATGTGGCTTGAGCCCCTCATAGTAATTTAACCTGAGATGTGACTATAGGCATTTGTATATTGATTCATTTAACCAAATTTTCCCTATAATTATAAATGAATTTGTCCCTGTTTTACTGCTAGCATGACATCAACGTATCTGAGATTTTCAATAGTGCATGGTCCTTAACTATCTTACTTCTCATCATTACTTTCCAATTAAAAACATGAGAAAGTGCAGTGCTTTAACTATTTACTTGTCTATGAAGTTGAAAGAAATGCTGCTGTAAGTATTGTAAAACCACTGTTAGAAGGCATGATCTATATTATTAATAGAAAGTCTACATAGAAAGGGGAGTTAATTATTTTATACCCAATATCAGTAAATCCACTTGTGTACATTAAAACATTTAATAAATGATGTTATATTTTATTTAAAAGTCTCTGTTTACTCACATATCATACTTTATGTGACAAATCATTCAGGACTATGTCATTGAATTAGAACTTGGAACTGAAAATACAAAAAGGAAAATAAGAAAAGTGCAGTTTGTTTACACGTATACAAACTTATTCATCTAAAACTTTCAAATTAAACTAAATTTTAAATAATAAATTTAATTTTTGCTCAGCTTTCTGAAATACACTTTTATTTTAAAAACTAAAACAATGGAAAATGAAACTTAACTAGAAATTTGGTAATTATCTGGTTTGCTTAATTGGTTTGGAAAATCAATCTATATAAATTAGATGAATTGCTTACTTTACAATTGAGTTCAGTCTCATGCACGTATATTGCCAAGCTTACTGAAAAAATAATTTGTTACTAGCTGAATAATAGATCAGGAAAAAAAATAGAAATTTCACCAACAAACAATTGATTATTTTCAATTAAATTGATTCAGCTTAATAGGAGTATTAAGCACTAGTTATGTCTCTGTGCTAATGACATTACCTATTAACTGCTAGGAAAATATTAGCAGTAAGATTGAATTCACTCAGTGTTTTCCAGCATATTTTATACTTAGGTGCAAATAAGCCAGCTAATTGCCGCAATTCCTTTCAACTTTGGTGTCTATATCTACAGCTTAAAAGAAAGAGAAAATTGATTCAATTATTCAAATATTGATTAAATACATGTTTTAGCAGTAATACTAATTTTAACAAACCGGGAATAATTATAAGATAAATTTTATCACTACAATGTCTCTTTTCTCCTATATATATCCAGGTTACTATTTATAAATACTCGTGCAAATATCTATGAACACCATAAAAACTTCTTTGATAATAGTGAAATGGATTCACAATACTATCTGGAACATTTAATGGGGGCTTTATTAATTTAAATAAGAGCAAACTCTTTAATACAATACAAATACATGATTAGAAAAGAAGTATTTCTGTCTCTCTGATGCAACATAAACTAATCCTGTTTCTTTTCTCAGTGCTACCTACATATCTAGAAATTGGGTGTTTCCAAATTGTTTGATCCAAACTTTGATAAGATACATGTCAGACTTTGAAACACTTTTCAGCTTTGTGGCAGTGGCTGCCCACAAAGGGTCATATCATTTTCCCATCCTCATTTATGAATGTCAGTGAAAGCCACAGCTCTGAAGAAGCAATGCACAGAATCTCTCCGTTTACACAGAATTGCTGTGATTACACTACATCATGCTGATTGTCAGATCACGTATTTTATTTGTGCTAGAAAACTTCTCTTGCCATGGTTACCATTGTTTCCTACCTCTTTCCGGTGAGGCGTTATTGCCAACCTATAAAATTACACAGGAATTAGGCATGTCAGGTATTAGACCAACTTCTACTCTACGTATTAACCCTAGCCCAGGAAAGACAGGCAATTTTATTTTAAAAAATATGCAACATTTAAGAGAAATTTAGCCTTTTAAATGTTTTGATGCATTATACATCTAGTGATGTTTTCATTTATTTGATTCATGAATAAAATAAAATTTCCTTAGTATCTCACTGAAAATTATTATAGTCATGTTTATAGAAATCAGTAAACAGACACCCATGAATTAATTCAAATATTTTTCTTTTTAAACAAAAATAAAACATAGCAATTTGATTAGAAATTAGTTGAGTGAATTCAGTTGGATTTTGAATTAAACTTTTAATTACATAAAGAACCAAAGGATATACTTGAGCTATCACATCTAGCTAAATCCTACTAATTGATTATCTTCATTGATTAAATATACCAGATAACCACACAGTCTCTGTTTCATTGATTGGAATTGTTCAATAATGTAATTATTCAAAATTTTAGTTATTAGCTAGCTTCCAAAAGTTTTATTTCTATTTATTTAAAAAAATCAATAGTCACTTGACTCAATTTAACTCTTTCTGTTCTTCTCTTTTGATTCCCTCCCCTCAAATATGCTATGTAGATATAATCTGAAGATTTTTGTATTTTAAAAAAAAAAGGACGGGTGGACTGACTGCAGTTCTGTGGTTTCCCCTGGAGCATATGACCAAGTTTTAGAGACTTTAGGGATTACCTATTACAAATGTCTCATTTTACAAAGGAAGCATTCTTGGAGAGTTTTTGATTTTTGTCATTCAAATCTGGGAACATGGTAGGTCCTCAATAAATGTTGACTCAAGTAATCAATTTAGAGTCACACAATAAATACAATACCATGGTACTTAACACAGTGCATTGCAATGATTTATTTATAATAAGTTTTTGTAAATACAATTTTTAGCCACAATAATACTGAGACAAAAGTTATTAACAGATCCTATTAACTGTAGAAGGTATTTAACATTCAAGGTAACTGAGGTTGAGGATCTTTAAATGGTTCACCCAAGATCAGCCAGCTAAGCGGTGGAGGAGCTGAGATCGGAGCTATTTTCTGAGCCTCAGTGAGTAACTACTCTGCCATGCTGCCCATCCCCTGCTTTTTTCTCTGTATTGTTTTTCACCATTCTTGGAATGTAAAAGACAGAACTGGTGTTCCATATCTTTGTAAGCCTTGCTTGCTGCGTAATAAGAGTACTCAACCAATGGTTGCCACATGAACAAACCCAGGGTTCTGGCTTCCCAGTCCAGTTCTCTTTCAGTCACACCATGTTCCATTCTGAGGGTGGAAGGTGGCATTTGAGAAGGCAGAGAAAGACCGAAATCTCTAAAGCATAGAACTGCTTCAAATCATTTAAACAGGTAAAGTTTATTCTGTGTTGTCAATAACACATAAGAGCGATTCTGCTTCTTAGATAAGAGCTAAAAAGGACAGATTTTTTTTTTTTGGCAGTTTCTGGATGCATCTGGTACATATGTATGTAATATGATGTGCATAAATGCATGGTCTACTCATTCACGTGGATTTATACATGACTTGGGAATCCAATCACAGTCAGTCATTCCCGATGTTCACATTCACTTTTCCCACATGTGCCCTCCATCTGGGTTTGTGTCAAGACCCTCGGTTCCTAAACACAGTCATCTTGTCTAGGAGGCTCCTCAGGACATGAATCCACACTGGTTATCTAGTAAGATGCTTATTGTCCCAGGCTGAAGGAAGAGTCTCTTCAGGTCTTATGGCTTTGCTATTTCTGGTCATGTTTTGGAAATAAGATTATTTGGAAAGACTGTTCCCACACCACAGAGCCTCCCCTCCTCTCTGAGCTCCTGTGATCTTTTCAAGTTTCCCTTTTATTGACAGCACCCTCTCTCAAACCC
>NW_016107459.1:785897-806445 GCF_001604975.1 Cebus imitator | reverse complement strand
GTAGCTGGAATTACAGATTCAGGGCACTATGCCAGGCTAATTTGTGTATTTTTAGTAGAGATAGGGTTTTGTCATATGGGCCAGGCTGGTCTTGAACTCCTGACCTCAGGTGATCCACCTGTCTCAGCCTCCCAAACAGCTGGGATTATAAGCGTGAGCCACCGCGCCCAGCCTCCTTAGTCCATTTATTTTATTTTTTTTCATTCTAGGAAAAATTTTTCTCCTTCTTCGCTCTTAATGTCTTTCAAATGACTCTCTGGTATCTCTGCCTCTCTAGAGCTAACATTATCTCTGTGATTAAGTTTTTACCAAAGACAGGAAAAGTAGCTGACAACTTTACTTTCCCCTCTGCAAAACCTCCCAGGTAGAGAGACACACAGAGCCTTGACTCTGAGCTTGGAGGAGGGGAGGAAAGGAGGAGAAAATGCTGAAGTAGAACACTGATATTTTAAAATTATCCTACCACAAATTCTTTTTGAGTAAATGCATGAGTGGTTCTGACATCAGCCACCATCATGATAAAATTATAATTGTAAATTTGCAGGGACCTTCCTTGGTATCTTTCTAAGAGCAAATCACTTCAGTATCTCTCCATTAACAGCTATGGAGACACATTTTTCCGCAGAGCCTCTAGAAAGGCAGCTCACAGTTATAAGCTCAAGCACATCACAGGTTCTCTGTCCTGCAGGAACTCATTTCAGCTTCTAGAAAAAGAAGTTTTATTTAAAATCATGCATTCAAAATAGGAATTTCCTTATAAAACCTCAAAAAATAGCATCTATTTTGACATGTAAGTGGAATTTTAACAGTATTACAGTAATACAGTCATGTGTCACATGACATTTTGGTCAATGATGGACTGCATATACAATGGTGGTCCTGTAGGAGCATAATCCCATGTTTTTGCTGTGGCTTTTTTATGTTTAGATTCACAAATGCTTGCCATTGTGTCAACATTCAATCAGTAACATGCTGTACAGGCTTGTAGCCTAGGAGTAATCAGCTATAGCATACAGCCTAGGTGTGTAGTAGGCTATATAATCTAGGTTTGGGTAAGTACGCCCCACGATGTTTGCACAACTGTGAAATGACCTAACAACACATTTCTCGGAAAGTACCCTGTTGTTAAATGATGCATAACTGTACATTAAATTGAATAGCTAAACACTCTTTGGAAGTACATTCCTAGGACTGGCTCGGTGTGGGGGCTGACTTGATCCCAGCACGTTGGGAGGCCGAGGCAGGTGGATCACTTGAGGTCAGCCATTTGAGATCAGCCTGGCCAACATGGTAAAAGGCATCTTTTTAAATTTTACTAAAATTAAAAAAAAAAATGACCAGGTGTGATGGTGCATGTCTGTAATCCCAGCTACTTGGGAGGCTGAGGCAGGAGAATCACTTGAACCTGGGAAGCAGAGGTTGCAGTGAGCTGAGACAGCACCATTGCACTCCAGCCTGGGAGACAGAGCAAGACTCTGTCTCAACAAACAAACAGAAAAAGAAGTACATTCCCATGACTGGTTCGTTCTGTGCCCTGTAATCTCAGACCAATCTCAGATCAAGTATATCTCAGGCTCCAGAGACTCCTTTTCTGACCATTCTACATAGATCCCCGTCTCCCTATCTCCAACTTCATTTCCTTTACAACCGTTTCATTATCTGGAATTAGCTTCTGTGGTAGGCAGAATTCTAAGATGGCCTTAAAAATTCTCCCTCTGCTATATGAGTTATATATAATCCTCCCTCCTTGAGTATAGAGAAGACCTGTGACTCTAGTGGAGTATCACTCTTCGATTATGTCACTAATCAGTCAACTTTGAGTTAATCAGAAGTCAGATCATGGTGGTGGGTCTGACCTAATCAGGCGGTCCCTTCAAAGGGACTGGACCCTTCCAGATGTCAGAGAAATTTAAAGCCTGGGAGGACATTTGGAAATGGCCAGAATCTGAAAGGGAGCTGTAGGCAGCCTTAAGAGCTATGAGTGGGCCCCATGTCAACAGCTAGTAAGAGAACAGGGGCCTCTGTCCTGTCAATGCAAGGAGGGGATTTCTTCCAACAACCATGTGAACTTGGAAGAGAATGCTAGGCTTCAGATGGTGGCTCAGCCAGCACCTTGACTTCAGCCTTGTGGGTTGCTGAGAAGAAACTTGGATTCTTCCACACACTTTCCCCAACTTGCTGCAGGACATTTATTGCCTCATACTAAGCTTAGAAAGTCAAAATAATCTACATGTGTTTTTCAAATGAACCACTGCTGATAATATATACGCATTTAAGACTTTTAACATCATACATATATTCCTGTGTAAATCGCATTGTTTCTATATCTCAGGATTAATAACATTTACAGAAGTTAAGAAGAAGCCTATACCTGCTCACCTGCTCACCAGAGTGGTAATAAAATAATCTTTAAAGAAATACAATAATTTTAATTAAAAAAATATACCAAGTACTAAAGTACAACTGAAAATGTTGTATTTCAATAAATTTATTGATACTTATTTTAAAAAGTACCAAGCTTAAGTTTAAATTGAAGAACTGTGTTCTCTAGCAAAATATACGCTATCGCCTTTCTGTTTGTCAGTTCTATCTCTGGTAGTTTTTCACCTGATGGAAACCTGTCATTAAAGTGGAAGTTAAGTAAATGTATATGGTTTCTTTTTAAAAATAATATATAATACACACATACATAGTCTTTTTCTTCATGATGCTTCTATGCATCTTTTTACTTTGTTGTGATTTCCCAAAGTATTTTCCTTTAAAGATTTTTTTGGTTTTGATTTTTTTCTACCTGTTATAGTCACATTACTATATACCACAGTAATAATGTATTATGTAAAGAAATTATTTTTGCAATACTGTTCAAAATATTATATCTGAGATTAAATATACCATAACTATGATTCTGCTCATTGTATCTCTTAGTTTTTTGTCTTTATGCTAAAATATCTTCTTACATGAAAAAACAGGTTACAGATATTTTAAACTCAATATGGAACTCAGTTATCGATTTTGATCTACTAGACAATTACAGCTTGTTTTCTTAAGTAAATAAGGTTATAATAGTAAGTACTTCATAGGAGCACTTAAAGATGATACATGGGGAACGTGAAAGTTATTAGCTCTTCTCATCTGCCTCTCAGAATCTTTTCATCCTGAAGCTTTCTCCTGAGTCTTCCATTCGTGAAGAATATCCTAGTAGAACAACAGATGCAAGGAATTGTAAGGAAAGACGGGGGGTGGGGAGAAAAATGAAAGAAGAAACTGGCCAGGCACAATTTATTTCTGAGGGAAATAATGTTCCTTAATATAATTGCATTATGCAAAACAAAAATCATCTGCAAGTTGGCAAACCCTGCTGAAGTGCAACAGAAGTGAGAAACTGAGTTAGCACGCAACAGATTTAAGAAAGGCTCGCTGAGACGCTTTGAAGAAAGCAAGAGGCACGACCCCCATCCTCAGGCATAAATAAACTCCAAACAGACTCATTTGCCATGAAGGATGAGATGTGGAGGTGCCGTGGCGCCTGGGTCTCTGCCTCTCCACGACTCCTTTCCCTAAGTTGTTCTGGTGGGTTTTTGTGTCCCAAAGTTGTCCCTATGCAAACAACAGGTTGAATATTGTAGGTGTGGGTTATTAAAGTGTCCCTGGGACAATGGCAGTCTGTGTCCCATTTGTAACGCTTGGATTAATCTTTGGAAAGTGCACACAAAATGTGACATGATGTTGGCTTCAAACATTATTCAGTCTGCATAGCAGCAAATCCTGCCCTGTCTCCCTGGAAATAAAACTCCACAGACGTATCACCGCCATCTAAAAGGAACCTATCGTTTATGCTCAAGACTAGGGACACCCTGATAGAATTGTTAGGAGTTTGATTTTATAGTTTGGAGAAGCACTCGCAATGGAAACAAATTATACTCTATCATCTCATTCACAGACTCCCTAAAGAAAGTCAGCAATCTGGTAAATCATATTCTTTTCTTTTTTTTTCCTTCAGATGGGAGAAATAAGAAAGGCTTTATCTTTCAAAGATAATTCCACATTAATTTAGGATTATAACACACAACTGATCCCTGAAAAGAGGGAAGATCCTTGGCATTTCACCCTTTGAATCTAATTTTTCCTTTTTGATTTTAAAGGTTCTGGAGGAGCGCTAAGAAACTGGGTGAGAAAAGCACACCAAGAAGAGAGGGTGTTCATTGTATTTTCCATTTCCTTACGTCCTTGGAGCTTCTGAAGCTTTGAGGCTTAGCTTCCTCTTGTTGTACATTTGAAAATTCTTCTTAACTTATGTCTGTTCACAAAAGTACTAAGTAGCATCATGGGATTTGGGAAGGTGACCTCTCAGATCATTTGTTTTTGAGTGCATCTCAATATTACAATTTCAGAAGACACTTAGAACTAGGATAATAGAAATAAAGAGAGAACGCATGTTAAATTATAGACAAGCATCAATGATGGTTGAAATTCCCATAGAACCAAGTTGGAAAATATGATCTGTAATTTAGGACCAACTTCACACATAGGAGGAATTGGAAGTTGCCTAACAAAACACAGTTAGGCACAAAAGTCAGGGCATTGTTCTAGAACAGTGGTCTTTAAAGTGTGCTGTAGATCAACGCTTCTACATTCATTATGAGAATCTAATTGCTCTGAGTGTAATGTTTTTCTTCACTCTCTTAGGGAAGTAGAGCATCATCAAAGCCTGCTAGGCATGGCTTCTTTTAAACTCTGTAGTATAGATACTTTCTTACACAGCTTTTGTATGTGGATCGATTAAAGCACCAAAATCAACTGAATGCTGAGTCTTTGGTCTGAAACAGTCATCCCTTTTTCTAATTTCTTCCCTTTTAATAAGTAAATTTTATGAGTTTTAGGTTATTCAACACATTCATGTTTCAAATACTGCTTTAATTTGTTTGACATAGTGGGAATGAGCATTAGGTTTTATTTAGAAAAAAACACAGTTTCCATTGAAAAAATAGGTTAAGAAGATGCTTATAAAGGACTATGGCTAAATTGCATATACATTGTTTTACAATTTACCTAGGAGAGGTGGGAAAATCTGTGGAGCCTGAAGTCCTACCTGGAGGAGTGGATGTGGCAGTGGATAGAGAACTGGTGGGACCCCCAGCTGGGCACTCACAAATGACCATGAATCGTCCTCTCCTCCCCTCCATCATCCATCAAGACAACCCGGGTGAGACCGAGGCTGCACCATAGATCACAAATGCCGCGTTGTATAGACTCTAAAATTGCACACGGCCTCTTTCTGATGTGTTCTCTTTCTTGGACTTCATTTTTCACCTGCCGTATGTCTATTTGGACCTGATGTTCCAGTAGTTGCACTGATTTGTGTTGTTCTGACATTCACTTTATTCTGAATTAAAAGTGGGCTGAAAGGGGTGTGGTAGGGTTCCCAGCATAATTTTTGTTCTGGATCAGTCAAAGGTGAAGGAGTAGCAATGATAGCAATGTGGTGAGGAAGAAAATGGTCAATTCATAATTTTGAATTATGAATTCTGATTGGCCCAAATCAGTTTTCAGTTTTCATTTGGGAGTGTAGGTAAGATGAAACCCAGGCTTCCAAGAAGAAAGTGGCTTAGTGAGATGAACAGAGCACATAAGAGAGGGCTAGGTGTGGGGGATAATTAGAGGTACAAATGTGTGTGTGGCCAAACTAGCCTCATAGCACCACTTTCAGTAGGAACAGGTATTCTCACCAAAATTGGTGAAAGGATTAGAGAGGGAAGTGAGATTAGAATTCTGTTAACTTTTGCTGACAAAAGTCTTTGTTTTCTGATGATTTAGGCAGCGGGTTGGGGCTTGGAGGTGTTGTAAGACTTTATTTAGATATTATGACCATATGAAAATAATATGGACAAAATATTGCCATTTCTTTTCATTTTTATTTTCATGAACTAAGAAAACAACAGAGACACAAAATACCACCATCACCTACTCTCAGCCTTTTGAAAGTACACTGTAAATCATCTATATTTACAAGTTTCAGATACATTCTTTTACAAATAGTAAACATTAAAACAACCTAAAGGGCTTGAATGATGGGCTTATTTATCATTAAAGGGAAGAATAAAGTCTGTTTAAAATACTTTCTTTTCCAAAGAGGGCTGAGACTTCACACAAAGCTATTGCTCACAGAAAACAGAATTTAAAGCTAAACTCTCGACAAATGATACCACAGCGCCACCATCTGGCTTTACAAAAGACAGCAGGGAGTCAGTCTGTACGGGTGGAGGAGGACCGTAAATGTTTTCTCTTTCCTGGTGAGCATTTGGAGAAACAAAAAGAAGAGACTCTCAGTGTGACCCTGTAATTGTCATTACTTTGGCTAAAATTCACAGTGCAAGGAACTGTCTTTATTTCTTTTTCTGTTTATATTTTAATTTGAAAAACAAACACAGTTTTAGTGATAAAATCTTTAAAAATGAAAATCTCCTTAAAGTTAGCAGTCTTTCTCTTTCATGGGCAACTATAAAGACCATTTTCAGTCTGAGAAGTTTGTAATTTTACTGGTGGTTTGGTAGAGCTTCTATAAACAGACTTGCCTTACTAATTTTCACCTTGCCTTAGATATGATCTTTTTATAATGTTGCTGAAGCTTCCTTAAGTTCTTAAAGTTCTAGACATATTCAACATAAAACATATCCCAATACATAATCAGCACAGTTTTGACCCTGATGAGATGGTGCATATCTCAAAATCTGCTTTAAATGCAATGGAATACAATGTATACTTCCAAAATCTGAATGTCTTAAAGTTCTTTTTTTTTTTTTTAACTCTATATTGCAGTTTTACAAGGTTGTACAAAATTACTAAATAACAGGGTGACTAATGCATATGTTTTCTTTCGTACATCTTTCTGAGGATGATCTTTTAGAACTGGATTGGAAGGCAAGCTATTAGCTTTTATCGTATTTTACGCTCTTGAAGCATCTATCTTTTATTACCACTTGCATTACCTTAAACAAATTTATACAGAATAATAACATGAGAACACGATTTTGAGCCGACTGTGAACAAAAAACTGTGCCGAGTGTTTTACAACTATTAAGGCATTAAATCCTTTCAGATGCCATGAGGAACGTTCTCTTATTATTTCTGTTTTATGGGAGAGGAAAATGAAGCACAGAGACATTCAGTAACTTGCCTAGGGTAACACAGCCGACAAATGGCTGATGTGAACCCTCACTTTGAGACTCTAATTTCTTTAGGATGGCACTAAATCTATTTTCTCAGGATATTCTAAAAACATTTAACATTTTATGTTCTTTCATATTATTATGTTTTCTCTTTTTACATGAACATTAATGTCAAAAGATTAGTTTTTAAAAATGTTATTTTAAATATTTCAATAATTTTATAGTTAAATACCATTTTTTGAGGGCTAACCTAAAGAAGCAACCATTAGGTATGCCTTTTCCCCCTCTGTGGAATAATGCATTATGTGCTTAAAATAAATGACTTGTAAATGAATTTCTGGAAATGAAGTTTTTGTAAATCCAGGACTGCTTTTATTTTATGCTCTTTTCTATTCTAGATTCTAAGCAATCACTCTAGATAATTATGTTGAATTAGTCATGCTCATTTTATTGTAATGTGTCGTAAAAAGTAATTAAGAAAACTGTTGTTTATATTTTGGCTATGTACAGTGAAACTGTCCAGTTTTCTTACTGAATCTGTTAGAATGCTCAGAATTTTCTGAAATTCTCTCTAGGGCAGTGGTCCCTGGCCTTTTTGGAACCAGTGACGGGTTTTGTGGAAGACGGTTTTTCCACTATGGATGGGTGTGGGGTAGAAGTGGGGGTGGGGTAGGAGATGGGGTGGGAGGAGGTGAGGTGGGAGGAGTGGGATGGTTTGGGGATGAAATTGTTCCACCTCAGATCATCAGGCATTAGATTCTCATAAAGAGTGCCCAACCCATATCCTGCACATGTGCAGTTCGCAGTAGGGTCACACTCTTTATAAGAATCTAATGCTGATCTGACAAAAGGCAGAGCTTAGGCAGTAATACTCACTCACCCCCATTCACCTCCTGCTGTGCAGCCCAGTTCCTAACAGACCATGGCCTGGTACTGGTCCATGGCCTGAGGACTGGGGACTCCTGCTCTAGAGGTTCAATTACTTCTTAAATTTACACTCTATCAGTTTTAGGGATTATGTGAATATTTAAATCTGATGTAAGAACTAGCTTCCAAAACTACTCGGAAACTGATCTTGAATTTTTTTTTAAAATTGAAAAATGTTGGATATATCCCATATTATTCTAATGAGAATAGAAAAATATGAGGCCATTTGGATGTTTCCTACTGTAAGTTCGGTCAAATGCTTTATGGGGAAAAAAAAGGAAAAACGTGACACCAAAAATATTAGAAGAATGTATTTCTTTGTGCTGTATGCTGGATTGGAACATTAATTTTGACCAAGATTATGCTGGAGTTACTGGCTAAGTTACCATTTGGTGTGTTAGGTAATAGCAACCATTAGTTCAATATTAGGTTAAGTGTTCTATGAATTGATGTCACTGGGACGTTAACAATTGCTTTACTTAAAAACACCTAATTAGTAACTGATGTGGATCTCAGACACTATCTTCAATATTTCTGAGTATTTTTACGTATAGACGTGGCATTTATAACGGTTCTACTTATTTCCTATTACATTTCACAATTGCTAATTTAGGTGCAATTCAAAGAGGCAGATGTTCAACATGGCAGTTAAAACCATTTATAAGGCTATTTAATGACGAATTATAAAACACTTTAGGTCATTGATCTAAGCCTGTGTATTTGTTGACTCTGATTTTCACCACTATTACTATTATCCATGTGTTTTAGCTATCGCTTTGCAGCTGGGATGTATATGAAGAAAAGAGAGATTGTGAGGAGAAAAGAGATTATCTCTCTGTTCCCCAAAGACACGTATACCAGATAATAAAAAAATGATTTGTTGTTCCGTTGTGTTGTCAAGGAGTAATTTGCTTCAGGACTCCTTGAGAGGTAGGACTATTTCTATGAGAGCCACCACAAGAGGGCTTTAGTGATCATTATTCAACAGGAGAACCACCAGAAAACAAACCTTGGTTTTCTGTTGTGTATGTGGTACACTTTATATAGGTCCACTGATACTGATTAAGTGATGCACCAAACATGATCCTTACGAGAATATTTTTTGACAGGATTAAGTTTTGATAGGTATTCTACCCTACAGGAGACCCTTGGATTAATTACCCCCGACTGTCCTTTAGATCGTATAATTTAGTTACTCTGCATTGTATTGCCCATTGAATAACTTTTCGTCTTGTTATCCTGAGATTTTTGTTATTTTTTTCTTCCAATTTTGTTAAGGTGCAATTTACAGAAATTGCAAATATACACAGATGCATGGTGTACAATGTCATGTTTATATATGTATGTATGTTGCGTGTATATACACACATATATTACCTTCTTATCCTGAGACTCCAATTCTCAATGTTTTGCCTAAACTTAGGTTTTACTTTTTTTTTTTTCGAGACAGAGTCTTGCTCTGTCACCTAGGCTGGAGTGCCATGGTATAATCTCGGCTCACTGCAACCTCTGCCCTCCACGCTCAAGTGATTCTCCTGCCTTTGCCTCCTGAGTAGCTGGGATTACAGGTGCCTGTCACCCTGCCCAGCTAATTTTTTGTATTTTTAGTAGAGACGGGGCTTCGCCATGTTGGGCAGGCTGGTCTCAAACTTTTGACCTCAGGTGATTTGCCCGCCTTGGCCTCCCAACATGCTGGGATTACAGGCGTGAGCTACTGTGCCCAGCCTTAGGCTTTACATTTTCAATGTCCTGCTTAGTATGTCCACCTGAATATTTCACCTTCATCTCAATTATGATGTTTCCAAAGCCAAGTATCATTTTTCACTCCACATACAAGATATTTTCCCTGAGTCTACTGTTCATCCAGACATCCTACTTTGAATCTCTGTTATGATATTGGAGTCTTCTGTTCCTTTCTACAGCTAATCCAGGAATTAGTAAATACATGCATGTATTTCCACTTGAACTAGACCTCACCATAATGATCCTTGTTAATCAATCATGCCATTTAATAATTTAACAAGTAGTAATCCAGTGACCCTCATATACCAGACACTGTCTTAAGCACTGAGGAAAGAGTAATGAACAAGATGGTGAAACTGCTGCCCTCAATTTTCTTTCGTAATGGTGGAAGGAGAAAGACAATGACCAGTCGGTAAATTATATAGTATGGTAGAAGGAGACATGTGCTATGAAAGATAATGGATCCACGTAAGGGTAAATGGGGGATGTTAGAGGAAACGATCTCAACGTTAAACAGGGTGGTTAGAGCAGGCCTCATATCCTGAATTTTGACCTCATAATTCTTTGCAATGCTGTGCTTTAGGCAGAACCTTCCTTATCATCCTTGATCTAAGCAATCACGAGATTTGCTGATTTTCTCCCAATGTGCTTTTCATTTCATTTCTACTGCTATTTGCCTTATTTAGCCTGTATTTCTTCATGCTTAGATTATTATACAGCCTGCTAACTTGACTCTATGCCTCTATAGTAGTCAAGTCAGATGCTTATCAAAACTGTTTTGATGTGGCCATGTGACAAGTGGATGTGTACAAAAGTGATGTGTGCTACTTCCAGGTCAGGCTCATTAAAACTCCCACAATCTTCCATGTCCTCTCTTTACCTTGTCTGCCAACTGGATGCGGAAGACCCAGTGGAAGACTCCAAAGTCCTAGGAATAACAGAGCCACCAGCTAGAAGGAACCTGGGTTCTGAATCTATTCGATCAAGCCGCTGAGATTTGTGGGGATGAGAGGAAGCACAGTTTTAATACTCTAACCAAATGGCCTCTCACTCTACTTCATATGCCACTGGGACACCCGATTAAAATTAACTTTTGTTTAGTACCACTTTACTGCTTACTCTACAACCCCCTGTTAAATCCAGGTCTGTTTGCCCTTGCCTAACTAGAAGCTGCTGAGGATATTTGAAAAAAAAAAAAATGTACAACTGTACAGATCAGGCCAAAATAATGTCATGACCTCTAACCCCAGCTGAGCCCTCAAAGCTGTACATCAGTTCTACTATGTTGCTCTACATAGCTCTCTTACTCTTTATTCTGCTTAAATCTTTGACCCCTCACCCTCACCAGTGATTTGCTTCTTCCATCTTGTAGAAAACAGAATCCAACATAATTTTCACTAAACATCCTGAAATTGAACCTAAACATTTATCTGCATTCACATCCATGCTTTTGCCTTTCATGCAATTGCAAAAAAAAATGTATCCCCTATTGCAGAGGAATTGTGCCCTGGATCCCATTGCTTTTTACCATTTCAAAGCTCTGCTTGTTACCATATTCTCAAGCTTTGTCCACTACGAGCTCCTTCATATTTGCATTTAAATGTGCTCAAGTCTTTCCTGTCTTGGAAACAAACAAACAAACACCCTCCGCGGATCCCATTTTTTCTTCTAGGTTGAGCTCCTTTTCTGGCCTTCACCTTTCCTTCATCACCATATCCCTTGGAAGAGCAGGGTATGTGTCCTTCTACTTATTCTTCCAACAGCAGCAGTCCGGCTTTAGTCCACCATGCTGAACACTGTTCTCACCCGGGACCTGAGGACTTATCTGTTGCTCATTCTAATGGATGGACTTATTCTCTGTGTAGCAATTGACAATATTGACCACTCCCTATTGAAATACTCTTTTCCTTCACGTCTGAGACCACTCATTCTTTTTTTTTTTTTTTTTTTTTTTTTTTTTTTTTTTTTTTTTTTTTTTTTTTTTTTTTTTTTTTTTTTTTTNTTTTTTTTTTTTTTTTGATAGGAGTCTTGCTCTGTCATCCAGGCTGGAATGCAGTGGCGCGATCTTGGCTCACTGCAATCTCTGCCTCCTGGGGTTCCAGTGATTCTCCTGCCTCAGCCTCTTGAGTAGCTGGGGCTACAGGCACACACTACCACATCCAGCTAATTTTTGTATTTTTTAGTGAAGACAAGGTTTCACCATGTTGGCCAGGCTGGTCTCGAACTCCTGACCTCATTATCCACCCTCCTCAGCCTCCCAAAGTGCTTGGATTACAGGTATGAGCCGCCATACCCGGCCTTGAGACCACTCACTCTTACAGTTTTCTTTCTAGATTTCTTTTAGCTAGTTAGTTTTTTTCCATTTAACACACTCTTCTGTCCTTTGATCAAATGTTGATCCTCCTCAGTGCTGTTTGTCCAGAGCTTACTTTGTGCTAAATAGACCCACATAGTCCTTGGATGATTTTATTACCTTCCATGATGCTAATTACAAGCCCAGACCTAGAGTTCATTCCCACTAAACCTCTCTCTAGTATCCTTCTACCTCTTTCCTTTCTTTCCTCCTCTTTACTACTGGAATTGGACTATTTCCTCTGGGTGGATTGCCACACAAGTTTCTAACGGGTCTGCCTCTCTTAGGTCTTTTCCCATTCCCAAAGTTCCTTCTGGGGCAGTGAGAGTGATTCTTTAAAACAGGAACATGATCAGGTCACTACTTTAAAGTCTTCAATGGCTTCTTAGTGATGCCTGGAACATTATTTCTTAAAGTATTTGTATTAAATTTTTGACCACAGTTAACGAAGCATGACAAGGCCTGCTCCATACATTTTAAAAAATTTTCTTGGCCGGGTGCAGTGGCTCATGCCTGTAATCCCAACACTTTGGGAGACCAAGGCGGGCAGATCACGAGGTCAAGAGATCAAGACCATCCTGGCCAACATGGTGAAACCCCATCTCTACTAACAAATACAAAAATTAGCTGGATGTGGTGGCTAGTGCCTGTGGTCCCAGCTGCTTGGGAGGCTGAGGCAGGAGAATTGCTTGAACCCAGGAGGCAGAGATTGCAGTGAGCCAAGGTTGTGCCACTGCACTCTAGCCCGGTGCCTGGTGACAGAACAAGACTCTGTCTCAAAAAAAAAAATTCTTGATATTTTCCTTTTATCAGCCTGACTTCTTTCAGTCCCTGGAACCAATCTTACCCTTTGGTTTTAGGTCTTTGCATTTACTGGTCACGTGGTCTGAACAACCTCTATTTCCTTTGCCTGGCTATCTGTCAATTTTCCCTCAATTCTAACTCCCTAGAGAATCCCATTCTCTGGGAGCTTTTCCTAGCCATGGTCTGAGTTGCAAATCACCTTTCATTCTCATTACTATAGTACTTGCTCCAATTTATCGCCATTGCCTGTTAAATTGTGTCTTCCTCAGTAGATCGTAAACACCATCACATTTCCAATATTCACAACTGTTCAAAATGGAATGGATTGTAAAAGGTATGAAACTCAAACATTAGGTAGAGGGCTGGATTTGATTTTACAGTTTGGTTGTCTTATGTCCTGCTTTTCCTGGGCCATGTGTTCTAGCCAAACTACCTGATCTTTCTCAATATGCTTTGCATTATCCTCCTTGGTGGCTTGGATCAGATCTTTCCCTTTGCCTAAAAAAGTCTTTCTCTTTCAAGGCTCAGTTCCGAAACTCTCTTCTCCATGAAGATATTTTATCACCTGTAAGAAGAGATGTTTCTTTTCTCTGAATTTTCAAAATACCCTGGACTATTTTAAGTACTTACATATCGTGTTAAATTGTAGTTATAGCTGTATTTCAGTGAAAGGAGAACTAGAAGCCATCATCTCTCTCTTCTTTCGGTTTCTGTAATACATTGTATCACTTCTATGGAACACAGCATACTTTGCCTTATGTCACAGTTAGGCATATGCAGAATATCTCTTCTATAATAGCTTTTAGAGTCTTGCATGTCTGTGTGTTCTGCAATGCTGTGTGTGTGTGTGTGTGTGTGTGTGTGTGTGTGTGTGTGTAAAGGACTATGAAAATGAACGAATCAACAAACGGATTTTTCTTTTTTTGTAATCTTCTGTCTGTCTCCTCAGGACTTCCTGATTCAAGCCAAAAGTCTTATTCCCTGTCTCCCAGTTGTCAATGATATTTTCCTATTTCCTTTTTGCATATTGCTTTTACATTCTACATTCACATTTCCAGTTGTCAAAATCCTTCCCCCTTGGCGCAAACGCTGCTTCTCTGTGAAGGCTGCCTTAGTGCTTCCTGCCAGAAGGGATCTCAGCTGAGGCTCTTGGCCATTAGTTAGTGGGCCATAGAAATACCACAGAAAAAATTAAATCATGGAGCAGCATGACCTGAGAAGTAACTTAATAAGCTCACCTAGCCAGGTGTGGTGGCTCACACCTATAATTTCAGCACTTTGGGAGGTGGAGGCAGGTGGATCACCAGAGGTCGGCAGTTCTAGACCAGCCTGACCAACATGGAGAAACCTTGTCTCTACTAAAAATACAAAATTAGCCAGGCACAGTAGAGCATGCCTGTAATCCCTGCTACTTCAGAGGCTGAGGCAGGAGAATCGCTTGAACCCAGGAGGCGGATGTTGTGGTGAGCCGAGATCGTGCCATTGCACTCCAGCCTGGGCAACAAGAACAAAACTCCATCTCAAAAAAAGAAAAATCATCTAGTAAGATGAGAAATGTGAGCTAAAACAGTGAAGCTTTGGGAGACTTATTGCAATGCTCCAGGTAGAGGCTAGCATGTGCTTAAACTTGTCTTGTAGCAGTAGGGCTGGAAAAAGGAAACCAGGTACTAAAGCTTTATGCGAGTTGACTCACTAAGGGTTGGTTTTTCTAATGTTTTCATTAAAGGGATCCTAAGCAAGAGGGAAGAAGACCAGAAAGGTCACTAACGCCACCATTAGCATAAATAAAGAATACAAGAGGCGGATGAGCAGGTGTGCTGGTATTCGAGCAGTCTCTTCTGTAGATGCAGAGTATTTCTCTGAATCTGTGTTTTTGAAGCTCCTACGATGCGTCATCTGTATTCATATTTTGTGATTTTTTAAAATTTACCACTTGTAGTTTCTGTGTTAAAAATATACATAGCCACTGAGGACTAGTTAATTTTTATGGATCCCATTGTGTACAAAGCCTCTTACATCAGTAAGGGATATAGAAGGCCCCTTTACCTCCATCTCACCTTGATCCTGTTGAGGGGGAAAGTAAATGTGCTTCTGAGTTGGAGAGATGCGAGTTTGAATTCTGGTTTGGTCACTTACTAATTGTATGAGCTCAACCAAGTTACTTAACTTTCCAGAATCTTACTTTTGTTTTGTTTTAATCTGCTCAATTAGTATCACCAATAGCAAACTTACAGAGTTATTATGAGAATCAAGTGAAACACCTATGTAGTGCCTAGCGCTGAGCCTGGCACATGGTCAACATGCCTTCCTTTCCCCGAGGACAAACCCTGAAGCAGAAATTCATGACTTACTTGTTCTGATGATAAGGGGTTAAACTTCCCTACATGTGAAATAATTCTTGTTGAGAATATATGCCACATATTTTATTAATTGCAGTCTGGAAACCTGGGCCTCTGCAAACTACCTTGAAAGTCTTACGTTATGTAGATATTCAGTGCAACAGGTGTTCATAATTAGTGGCCATTCTCTTTTATAAGATAGAAGAAATTTATCATGTGTGTGTGTGTTTTCATGGTTTATATTTTAAAAGCAAGGCAGTGAGACAAGAGTACATAGCAAAGAATTATAATCTCAAATAATTGGGAAATCAGGTTTTACCAAAGTTATTTTAAATTTATAAAAATTCATATTACTTATTTCTTGTTTTATATTTGATAATGGTATTTTTTCTTAGAATTGGGAAATCAGCTTTGACCGCTGAAAAGCGAACTATTATTATGGCCTCAGTGTTGAATGGTAGTTAAAGCCGGCAGACAAGATCCAACACAAAATCGGAGTCATCTTTCTGATGGCATCTGCTTGGTGAAAGCTAACCTTTCAAAGTGTTAGTGGAATTGGTGCCAGTAGAATTGGTGATGATGAGTATTTCAGCCTTACCTCTTAGCCTTACAGTACTTTCAACTGTGTTAGTGGATGCTTTCTGAACTCCATGTTGAAATAGACTCAGAATGAAAAGCACACAATTACAGGGAAACAAACACAGTTCATTCCATGGTATTTCATTTGATTTATAGCGTCAAGTATATCGACTTGAACATAGCAGGTATTTTTAATGTTTGGGCTAATTTTAGTTTGTTCCTTTTATAAGACAAGCCTGTGTTTAGAAACATTTATTTTGGATTTCTATTCAGGTGTGTCTGTCTGCTGCCTGGTCCTAGTGAGCTTAGATCACTAGAAGCCAAGGTCCTTAAGGACCCTGGAGATACTGGGCCTATTTTAAGACAGGGATTCGAGTCACTGTCACCACACTGAAGGGCGGTTTGGTCAATCCTGACTGCACACCATGTGGGAAACATGATAAATTCTATGTAGGAGAAACTGATGAGGCTTGTTCTATAGTATTTTGAAGAACCAGTAGAGAACTACATGTAATACAATCCAAAGTCAATGGAAGGAAGAGTATTCTAACAATTTGACAATAAGTTTGAATGCTATGATAGGGCTCAGAAAACATTTAGTCATCTGTCAGTAATATATTATCCAGAGGGTGAAAGCAATGTTCACCGGAAGTCCAATGTAATCAGCCCTCTGGATCCATGGGTTTCACATATATGGATTCAACCAACCTCAGATTGAAAATATTTAGAAAAACACCCTGTACTAAACATGTACAGAAGTAACAAAGTAACAAGAAAAATGTTTTTTCTTGTCATTATTCCCTAAACTCTACAATATAACAACTGTTTACATAGCATTTACATTGTATTAGATATTAGTAATAATCTAGAGATTTTAAAGTATATAGGAGAATTTCCATATGTTATATGCAAATACTACACCATTTTATATAAGGGCCCTGGCATCCTTGAATTTTGGTATCTGAGGGGGGGTCCTCGAACCGACCCTCCACTGATATCGAGGGACCAACTGCAAATGAAGAAATCAAAGCAGAGTTGCTGTCAGTGAAGCCCAGCGGGCCTGACCTCAGCCCAGTGGCATCCCCATAAATCCTGAGTAATATCCTTGAAAATACGGGAAGCATAGTTTAAAAATCACAGACTCTACATGATTCCTCAGTTCTCCACCACTTATTAAAAATTCATCATTTATTCTCCCAATGAAAGAAAACAAATAAATGATTCTCAATTCCATCCTTTCTTCTCCCAAGCCCTCTAATTCAAGGAAAAAGTAAAATTAACAAACCAGATATTCTTTTGACTTTAACACTTTTGTAACATTATTTCCATCTTTCTGGCATCTGAATTTGTAAAATCAGTCATCTTTGACTTGTTTTTCTGTTATTACACTCTATATTCAGTTAATCGAGTTATCTTGATTCTCCCTTCAATATGTATCTACTCTATATCTTCTTTCTTTTCTAGACTACCTCAGAAGTTCAGCACATACCTAAACTATTGTCCAGCCCTTTTAAATGGCCTCTTTTTCTTCTTCATTTCATTTGATGAATTGCTACCAGTTTACTTTTTTTAAACTACCCCTCTAAGAGCCTGTTTCTCCCTTAGTTAAAAATCTTTAGTGGTTCCCCACGGCCACTGATGGAGGTTTTCACACAGTCAGTGGTTGTGAGCCTCCGTGAACGCCAACCCAGCTTCAGTCTCTCTCTGGTGGTTCAAGGACCAGCAACTGGCATTTCCATATCACTTTTCTATTGCACTCCACTTAAAATGGTGGCAAATATTTAGGACCAAAGCGGGGTGGGAAAGTGTAGGCAGTTATGATTCCAAGTCTGATTTATATCTGACTTTGTGATCAACATGCTGGAACTAGTAAAAGAAGTCATTCTCCTTTGTGCAAAACACTCCAGCGGTTTCCCAGCCCATGCAGAATAAAAGCCAAAATCCTCAGTGTCCTACAAGCCTTGTAATGTGGGCCTTTTGCTATTTCTTAGCGCCCTTCTCCCATCACTCATTCTAGTCTAGCCAAATTGATCAGCTTGCTGTTCTTTAGACATGCCCAGCACATTCTCACCTCAGAGCCTTTGTACTGGCTGTTCCCAAAGACTGGAATGTTTTTCCGTATGGCTAATTCCCTCACTCCCTTTAAAGCTTTATTCAAATGTCAGCTAATCAGTGAGGCCTCCTTTGACCACCTTACTTAAAATAGCAGATCCCCACTTCCGCCCTGACCTTCCTGGTCGTTGCTCTTCTTTTGCTTTTTCTCTGCAGCACTTACCACCTTCCAACAGACTAATCCTTCCTTCCTTGCTTGCTTATTGTCTGTCTCCCTCAGTTAACTGTAAACTCCATGAGGATGTGAATTTCTGTCTTGTTTTCTGGTGTATCCCCAACACACAGAATAGTGTCTTGCACACAGCAGGACCTGGGTAGACACATGTTGAATATGTAAATAATCAGGATGTAGTGTTATCTCTTGAGCCCAGCCTCTAGGCATCCGGCAATCTCACCCACGCTTTGCCTTTTGCTGATCTCTGACACAAAGTCCCTATTCCAGACATCATGGCCTACTGTGCCGTTCTTCCCTACGCTTGTTCTATGGTGGTACTGTAAACTCCAGTACAAAAGCATCCTTCTGACCTTTCCATATTCTCGATGATTAGACTAATTTTTCACTGGTTCCATGAAACCATTCCAAGCCATGCAACCTACATTATTCTTTTCCTCTTTTCGTAGAATATCTTTTCTATACCACTAATTTGACAAATGTACTCTGCAACATGGTGTAATTTATATTCATGTCTTCTGATGTTATTTATATGATGAGCTTTTATTTCACTTTTCAAATGTTTATATTTCGTTTCTCCAACTTTGGAAGCTCTCTCAGGGGAAGCTGGGTAGAAAAGCTGCTCACAGGCAGAATTTCTGCCCAGTCACCCTTACCTCCCTGGCCACCCTGCGGAAAGGAGAGGATCGAAGCTTCAGTACACCAGCAGCACTGCTGGCCCAGGCACGTGCCTTGGTACATTAGTTAGAAGAACTCTGCTCTAGGGTGCCATGCTAATAGTAGGTGCTCAGAAAGTATTTGTTGGCGGACTGATCAATCTTATGTGATTGTTTTGTTCCCAATATTCTCCCTGAAGCCTTGCTAAAGTTTCTGTATAGGTATTAAACTCGTTAAAAAAAAGTGAAAGAGACATAAAATGATGATTATGAAGTAGGAATCTAAAACTTCAATTAATGATGATGAGAAAGACCTGATTAAAAATATTCATGATTGGTGATTGAACCATTGGACACATCAATAACCTTGGAGGCTGTACATATGAGAGGTGTTTTCACACTTCATTTTTACTATGATCTTTTCATGGAGAAATCTGAGTGAAAAATAAGCTTAAAAATGTTTAGTCATGCAGAATACAAACCTGAGAGTCCCAATTATGTGTATATGTTGCTGCACTGCTTAGTTTTTTTAAAAAATTTTAACTCTTAATATGTTAATTTGGACAAAAAATTGTACTCATTAAAAAACATTATGGGTGAATAGAGTTTTGTATACATACCTCATGTCAACTATGTCAGTCAGGTATGTTAAAAGATTTTTTAAAAAGCAGTGTCTAGAGAAGTACTTGAGTGTATTACTTATTCAGTTACTATTTCTAGCACCAAAAAGTCAAATGAGATAAGGCTGAGCATGGTGGCTCATACTTGTAATCTCAACAGTTTGGGAGGCTGAGGTGGGCAGATCATTTGAGGTCCAGAGTTGAAGATCAGCCTGACTAACATGGTGAAACCCAGTCTCGATTGAAAATATCAAAAATTAGCTGGGCATGGTGGCACATGCCTGCAGTCCCAGTTACTCGGAAGGCTGAGGCACGAGAATTGCTTGAGCCTGGGAGGCGAAGGTTCCAGGGAGCCAAGATCATATCACTGTACTACAGCCTGGGTGACAGAGTGAGACTCTGTCTCCCCCGCCAACCATCCCCCCAAAAGTCAAATGAGATAGGCTGAACATATGGAACTTTATTTTCAGCTTTATTTTAGGGTGCTTTTATTTCTAGCAATAAATCTTATAGGCAACTTTTGTAAACTATATTAATAGAGGGTTAGCATTTAATTTTAAAGTTAACTTTCATATAATTTTGGAAAAGAATTAAATATTAACTATCAGACACTTATTGACCTAGTAGAAAATACTGATACCCTTGCCTCCAGGAAATAGCTGTTATCCTGAAAGCTTTAGATAACTTGAATTTTTGTAAATTGAATCTTACTTTATTACATATGGGAAGAACTAACTCTTAAAGTCCTTCTATTATTTATCTTTTGTATAGTGAATATCCAACTGTATTTGTTTGTTTCTCAAATTCAGAAAATTATGGATTATCTTTGAATATACGTATCTATGTGTTTAAAAATAACATTGCTGCCGGGCGCGGTGGCTCAAGCCTGTAATCCCAGCACTTTGGGAGGCCGAGGCGGGTGGATCACGAGGTCAAGAGATCGAGACCATCCTGGTCAGCGCGGTGAAACCCCGTCTCTACTAAAAATACAAAAAATTAGCTGGGCATGGTGGCGCGTGCCTGTAATCCCAGCTACTCAGGAGGCTGAGGCAGGAGAATTGCCTGAACCCAGGAGGC
>NW_016107459.1:691850-785875 GCF_001604975.1 Cebus imitator | reverse complement strand
CCCCCCCAAAAAAAAAAAAAAAAATAACATTGATGTCCAATTTTTAAAAATTAAAAACATCGACTTAAGTAGGCTACTTAATTCCTAAACTTTTACAGTTGCACCAATTTAATGATAAAATATAATAACTTAAAATTAAAATTTGCCTTCTACTCATATTTTAAATCTTGTAACTGGCAAAATTATTTATTAAAAGCAATGTTTGTCATCCTTTCTCTGGTTGTGACATTGTATCATTCTTTGTTTTTGTGACATATGCTTCTTCTTGTAAAGCAGCTGTTACGAAAGCTTAGTTTTTAATTAATGAGAATTAATGTCCTGAGAATTTTGTGAGTTTTTGATCACATCACGAATAGTTTGAGACTGTTGAAATGTGTCGCTTTTGGGATTTCTCCAACAGAAAACCAGATTCTCCCTCTCATGAAGACTAGACAAGCTATGTCTATTCTATGAGGCCGGTTATATGTTCAAATAGCATAGCTAGTTTCTCTTCATTCTGAAGATATTCTAGGAACTAGGATACAAAATTAGTCAAAAGATGTCACTGAGTCCTAAGTTGTATATAATATGAAGTCAAGATAGAGCCCTTAGATATGAAAAAAAATTCTCAAATTTGAACAATTTTTGTTTTGTCATTACTATTACATGGAAACAAAGCAAATGAATGGGAATTTGAAAAATTCAGGTTAAGAAATGAGAGATAGTTCTTTCATCTGTTTCTGTCCCAGCTGTAGGCTGAACCATCATGTGCTTTATCTGTTCCATGTCTCTGTGCAGCTGTATGAAATGAAGAAAACCATGAGGTTTCTAGTCTCCTGGAGGTACGGGTGAGTGGGCGGCCATCATCATGGTGGGCAGCCCGAAGGATACTTTACATTCATTGGGTTTACGTGCCATACTGCATCCTCTGTCTTAGATGACAGGAAAGGTAGCATAGAGTTTTAGCTGCAGTATCAAAAAGAGCCTGTATAAGAGTTACTATGTTTTGTTCTGTTGAGGTAATTTGAAACATTGCAGAGCATGAACTATCATCACTCATTAGATTTGCGGGGACAGAAAAGGAGTTATTGTGGTCTACATCATTCCGATGAGGACACCTAAGGGTAGGAGTCAGTCTCTGAATGGTATGCAGGTATCAGTAAGGATGAAGGGTTAGATAGTAATTTTCCTGTGGCTTATAGAAACTTTTCACGTTTCTGAAAATTTGGCTTCTTGGGCTGGCATGAAGTCAAATTGGTCTAAATTTCCAAATCTTTGGGGAGGTGGTCTGAACAAAGAAGACAATTTCAACTGGTGCTTGAGAGCTACTAAGATGAATTGCTGTAGTCAGTCAAACCAACCAAGAGGACTGTTCTGGTTTGGGGTGACTCATTCTGTAACATGGCCTCTGTATGCTGCATGTTGATATGGAGCCAGGAAAGAGATGAGTGGTAGGACATACCCAGACCCATTCCTAAACATTCATTTCTGCCATGCCCAGCTGCTTAGCACAGTGGCTTTCAATGTAATATGTTCTCTGTTAACACTAGTAGAATCGAATTCAATCTATCAAATCTTCTATAAATTATAGCTTATTCCCTGACTCTTCAGTGTCAGATAAGTAATTTCTACCTAGGGAAGTTCACATATGCTGCCTCATAAGAGGGTGCCTTCTAAAATATTTGTTGACAGGGTATCTACCAAAATTCATTGAAATGATAATTATGGCCATAGTTGTTAATCATTTATTAATATCCGATCATGAGGGTTGGCTATAAGATTTGTTTTTTGAAAGAAAAGTACTCTAAAAGGCAGCCAAATTTTAGTGAGTCCATTGTACTTTATCAGCCATCATGACATTTATATTTAAGAATAAAACCTATGTTGACCAGCACATAAACTCTTCCCTGCATGATTTACTATACTCATAATCCAGAACGTATTTCAGCATTGGAAAATTCTGATTATAAAAGAGTAATAACTTGTTATTCAATCGTGTGGCTTAAAAGTATCATGCAGGGTAAATGGATCTTCCCATTTTTTTTTTTAATTGATGAAGCAAAGTACTGTTCAACAAAGTCTATTTTTAAAAGTATTTATTCAGTTGACAGCCAATCCCAAACTAAAAGAGATGAAAAATAACATGATTATGAACATGACAAATTGTAGTTTAATGGTATGAGGAAGAAGTCAGTCTTACAACTTTACATATATATGATTAAACCAAAACCTGTGACTAAGTTCTGATGCGGTACAGTGATACCAGGTATCTTAATGATTCACCAGTGGAGTAAGTTAAACATCTGAATAGAATAAAAGTACTTGGATATAAGGTGTTTTGTCTTGTAGGGAAATAGCCAGGTTAGTCTAAGTGTTGCAAACCAGGGCAAACAATATGCCAAAGGACCAAGCATAGACAGAAAGGGAAACTGACCTTAGTTTTGCCACTAGCTATGACCATGGGGGTAAATAACCTGAGGCACTCATTTTCCCATATGTAAAAGTTGAATCAGATGATCTATGTGTCCCAAACAAAGAAGGAAAGATCCTAGAGATTTGTAGCTGAGGCTTCGTGAGAGGAGAAGGTGGAGCCTATATTTATAATTCATGAGGACCCTATGTTGATGTGATTAAAGGGTGGCAGAGTTTTAAAAAAGAAGACCCAGTTTACATTTTAGGTTGTCAGACGTTTGGGCATATCACAGCATCTTAGCATCTTATGTTTCCTGTTTTGTAAAATGAGGTCAATAGTGTAGATCTCTAAAGTTCCTCTTCGTTCCAATATTTAAAGAATTATTTGGATGGAACTTTAGAACAATGCAGAACTATTTTCTTTCTTTCTTTCTTTCTTTCTTTCTTTCTTTCTTTCTTTCTTTCTTTCTTTCTTTCTTTCTTTCTTTTAACTAAATCATGTTTTCAAAACACATTTTCAGATAGATATCCTTTAGGTGTGTTAAATGCTAGAAGAATTAAATACTGTTGTTCAAATGCAGAAAAATTATTAAAAACAATCTTAGAGCCTAAATTAATTCCCAAATTAATAGATTCAGCATGATGAATAGTTCTCTAGCAAAGCAATTTTAAATAAATAAATCCTAAGTTTAATAATTACCCTTGATTTTCTTTTGTTTTTTTTTAATCTTTTTTTTTTTTTTTTATGTAACAAACCCTCATCCTGATATTATAATGGTTGTATTGCTTACATGAAACAGGATAAATCTTTCCCAAAAAAGTGCTCACAGAGACATCCACAGAGAAAAACAAATATATTGTTGGTTCAAATAGTCTCAAATAGCAGAAAGGCAGTCTCTCATTGGTTTAGGACATCACTTAGTAATGGTTTAGAGAGTCACTCATTTTGGCATAGTTCTGCCAGTAAAACTTAGTGTTTTTTATGATTTAATTAACTCAAGATAAATTTTTAGAAAAATTTAGTTCAATCTGTGAGAGAGTAAACATTTTCAAATCTTACAGTTAAGACTTCAATAGTATGAGAGCAAGTTTAGAAAACATTTTTATTAGACAAATTATTTAGACAAATTATACACAGAAAGCTCTGTCACTCATAACTGAGGCCTCCAAAAAATGTTTTGTGTGTATAATAGGCAGTACATCAAAATAAGCCTATTTTAAATATTGTACATGGTTAACAGTTTGTTGATAGCTAAAATCACTGCAACATCTGGTATGTCCCTATATAGCTTGTTGTAAAGATTTTTTTTTGTTTTAAAATCAGAGTTGTAAATGAGATCATGAATGTTACAAGGGAAAACAAGTTGTGCATGCACTTAGGTACTTGTTACCCTGGAAACAAAATGGTTTTTGCATGATAAGAAATTTTTCTGCCTTACACAGTAGACAATATTTGAAGATTTAGTACAAAAACAGTGACAATACAAGATGCTCCCCAGAACAGAATTAGCATCAAAATATAATATATCTTAAGAATATACCTTTTAATTTCTCCTAAAGCAAATCACATAGGTTGATTCCTATATCAATCCTAGCCACAGAATGAATTAGATTAAAGTAAGTGTATGGCTGTGTAAAAACACAGAATAAGTTCTTGCTTCCTACTTACCACATTTTAATTTGATTACAAACAAAGTTCATTCTACATTTCTAACAAGTAAGAATGCTACTTTAAAAGGGTTGTGCACAAAGAGGCACTGTTTTTGCTGTCATCCTTCTATATACTCGGCACTAATGTAAAAAATACATAACTCCTCCAAATAGAACTAAATAAAAAGGGGGTTGAGTTGAGAGCCCATTATGGTTATTGTTTTCTTCTTTAGGATAATGAATGACAGTAATTTAAGGCCACATCAACAACCCCTCCCCAAGTATCATTATTGTATTGATTGACTTGCTGCTTTGGAAGAGGATATTTAACCTTCAATGATCTATGTTTAAACTCTTCTAGAGCTCTATGTGCTGCTGTGGATGTGGTTCAGCTAATAGCGTTTTTCATTCAGATAATTAATTAAAAGTAAAATTATCAAGGTTAGCTTTATACACTGCTGAATAACAAATGCAAAACCTATTCAAGTGAGTTACATCTAGGAACAAATATTAAATTGCCCTGGATGCTTTAATAACAAAAGTATAAAATATTTTCTGTTGGCAAACAATGCGAGTCAGAATAACATTAAAGCAACCTGCCTTTTCTAACTGAAAAGAACCCTTGCACTATACATAGTTCTTGTATACAATACTTTTGTTTAAACTAAAGCTTTATTAAATGAATTGCAATAGCAATGGCCGCCTTTGTATATATATACACATTAGATAGGTGCATATATATGTATATATATGAAATACTAATTTATTTAACACAATAGAGGCTTCTGCCATATGATAAAGTTTACTGTACATAAGAAAAAACTTTTAATACTGTACAATCACATAAAGGTCATATGCACTGTTGCAGTGCAAGAGTAGTTTTAACTGTAGTCTTGACTGGCATATTAATGGCTTTTTTGTAATCCTGCAAAATTGCATTCTCATCTTATGTGGCCTGAATGGTCTTTAAATTGTTTTATAAACACTGCAGGGGTTGCCTTTGGTCCACAGTTAAAGGACACTCAACAGCAGTGGAGCATTGTATGGATGCAGCAGAAGAATGTAAAAAGACTGAAGTTATTGCAATTGTATTTCTAAAAATAGAGAAATGTTACAGAAGAGGCCTTTATGTAAAGTTAATCCTGCATATGCTTTTAGTATGCTCAGTGCACATTTCCTATACTTGATGTACAGTATATGAAAAGCAGACTAATAGGATCCTAGTACACTACCTTCTTGGGGAACAAGTTGAGTAATGAAAAAACTTTGAGGAAAATGTACAGGAAGGGAGGGGAAAAGAGAGAAAATAATAGAGGAGAGAGAGGAGAGAGAAGGTGGGAGGAAAAAACTAGAATTGTTACTAATAATCCTGATTTTTTTAAACGTTACATCCATGTTAGTCCCACAATTTTACAGTTGCTCCTTGCAAAGGGAGTCCTAAAAAAGAAACAGTGAAGAGATTTGTTTGATGCTCATATGGAGGTGCCTCGGTCTGGATCATTACCCAGATTGAGCCCCAGGGTAGGAGTTGGTTGATAAGGAATAGATGACATTGTTTTTATAGGACTCCTGAAAAAGCCCCCATTAGGTGCCCTGTGCCTAAAAGGGCCAGTTCGGTGCTCAGGCACGTTGCCAAAAGTGAAACCAGAGGCAGCTTTAGCTGACAGTGTGCGGCTAAGAGTCTGGATCTGCTCTGGGATAAAGGTTGTTGTGGTAATATGAGTGTTCCTGAAATCACTGATTTGCTCCAGTGCTTGTCGTGTTGGCAAAGTGTCAATGTCCAGAGGGGTCAAGTCAATTGACGAGGTGGAAAACTGTTTATGGGGGCTGTCGTCATCTGTGCACAAGCTATTTACACGTCTATGGAGGTGCTCCAGGTCAATTTCCTTGTCATCCTGGAGATGAAGAAAAAGAAAATAAGGTTCTCATCAGTACTAGCTTCGATGGTTAAAAAAAAAAAAAGTAGTTCAGCAAACATGTAATTAACTGAACTCTGGGGTTTATTCATTTAACAAATATTTATTGAGCACCTAGTATGAGCCAGGCACTGTGCTAGGTTCTGGGGGTACCAATTCTGAGATAAGGTTATCTACAATAAATATTTTCCTTGCAGTAAAGGTTCTTAAGTGATCATATGCCACATGCAACTACAAAGATATGCAAGCAGTTGATGGGTGATTGCCATTCTATAAAAGGCAGGCCCAGGCAAAATTGTACCAATAGAAAGTATGGTTTTGGCAACTCTACCCCCTACTTCTTCGTTATACACGCTTCCTTCTTTTTCAGGGTGTCTCATTCCAAGTTAAATTTTTGTTCCTTTCAACCACTTACTCCTAACCTTAAATTTCCATTCTTGAAAGAAAATGATATAATAAGCTATTTCATACTAAAGTGTTAGTGACTGTTAAAGTGTTATTTCTTGTAAGCCAAAGATATGTGAGATTGTTTAGAGAGAGCAATACTCAACACAAAACAATTAATTTCTAACTGAGGGATTTTATGCACTCAAGGTATCTAGCACCCGAATCAGTCAATATTGTGAGGTCAGTGAGGTATTTAGGGACTCCTTCAAGTCAGGGCACGTGAGTGATAGCTTTAGTTTAGGGCTAGCTTTATGCTAACTGACTTCAAAACCAAAGACGCTTTAAGCTATGCTAATTGCGTCTTGGTAAGAAGGCAGTTAATAAACAAAAATGTAAGTAAAACCTCAGGTTTTGGAATTCAAAACAATTCATAAGTTTCCTATAATTTTCACTAAAAGTGAGTATTAAAGCCCAATATTTGAGAAATAAAACTGGAAAGAAATAAAATTATCCTTGTTATCTGTCTTACTTATTGCCAAACTCAATACATTAAATTTATGAGAATTTAAAATATCTATTAATCATAAGAGAAGAAAATATCTGCTTATGGGATCTGGATTAGCTGTCACTAGTTGGAACGGAGTATGTATTTTTTTCATTGTGCTATTATTGTGTTCCTCGGTGAAAAATATTTTGATGTGCATCACTGTTTTTCCTTCTCCCTTCTCATTTCAAAATTCAATAAAAAATATCCATTAATGCAACATTATCACTGAGACTTTAGAGGATTGAGACATAATTTCATGGTTCCCACAGCAACTATAACGTAGTCATCCATCAACAAATATAATAATGCAAAGTTTTAATGTCATATATAGTAATTCAAAATATAAGGGGCTTGGGGAATCCTTACTTTCGAGATTTTTAAAAATATGAAGTCTTAGCTATAATGTTGCATTAATGTGGTCTTTTGCATTGAATCAATGTCAACAGAGATACCAGAAGCTTATTTCACAAAGAAAATGCTACAATAAGACTGGATTAATTTGTTAATTTGTTCTTTATATATTTAGAATGTATGATCATTCACACAGGTAGGAAGCTAAAATTCATCTTTCCTAGAGTCAAGGTTTTCCTTAAAAATGATGCTGATCAATTTTGCATATAAGGTGATAAGAAGGAATCTTTATATTACTTTTGAAATCACTCTGTTTGAAAGAATATATTAACATGCAACAATTCATATGCAAATAAGAAATCATATTTATTGTGCATTAAGGTAGATCCTTTTAGCATTCACTTCAGGTATCAGTCAGCCACGTTCTAGTTATAGAAAGTTTAAAACTTTCTTTGAAACTATCCATCAACATCAAATCATTGGGCAAATTCAGATTGGTTTTTATTTCAATTTGTGAAGCTTTAGTGAATATGACTTCATTGGTTAAAATATTTTCACCCCTTTGGTTCAAAGGAAATAAGATAAATGAATCAATATTTAACTTCAGATTTTCCTTAATTTATAAGTCTCATACTTCATGATGAAAACAAGGCTCAGGTCACTATAAAAGAGATATGTATAATTCTGCAATTATTCTTTCAGATATTGAGATAAAATTTAATATGGCCCTGAAGTTAGGCTGACTCCAGAGTAAAGGAGAAAAATTGAATTGTGGATGTTTCTATGATGTAGATTTTGGATTTGATAAGCTTGGGGCCATCGAAGAGCTTCTACAGATCTAAATGTATACAGAAGGAGGCAGTCACTAGTGGTGAAGAGAAAATTCTGATCATTTTTCTTATAGTATTGTATTTTCGGAGGGCTAGTCTTAGACACATGAGGAATTTACTTACAAGTCAAAAAACTACGTGAAATAAAATGGTAAGTATCTCTGTGAACTGGTCAAAGGCATCATGGCTTTTAAAAATCATTGAATTAAAATTATGAGATTTGGGAGAATTTCAAAGCCCATTGTGGTACATGAAATTCTCAGTCTTTGAAACACTATAGTCTCCTCCACTGATCGGGGATATCCTAAAATGGAAATTGATATTGATCTTACCGATTTTTATATTTCACAACTTCATTTTTAATCCTCAAAGAAAGAAGAAACAAGGACCACCCCCTCCCTGGGTTCGTCCTCCCTGGAAATGCAGCCTGCTTGTTGATTCAATTTAGAGCCAAAGCTCTCAATCAAGTACCTCTTTTGATGGAACCCGGGAGCCTTTCCTCTTGTTCCACCACGTCTCCAGCATGGCTATGAAGCAGGAGAGGACAATTCCGGCAGCCAGGATACAAAAAACCCCTGCAAAGCTCTTTATGTCCAGGGCGCCTCCTTTCTGCTTTGTGTCCACTGAGGAGTACAGATCACACTGGCCATTCTTAGGCCACCATTTGTGCTTCAGGAGGTCCATGTCACCATTCTGCTGAAGCTCCAGGATCCTTGGGATAAAGAACACAAGCACGTGTTATCACAGACATAGTTATTGGCCTGGTTCACAACACATCCATTTATAATCCCACCTCTGTAGGATGGCGGCTGTCGAGGAGAAATGAATATATCAATCAGCTTGTAGATGGAATGCTGGGAAACAGAAGTCATCATTGCTTTGATTTGACAGACGGCATTGCACCACATAGCTTTCATCTCTCTTCACCTATCTACCCTCTCATCTTCCTCTCTCCTTTTCTTCCTATTCTTCTTTTGGTTTCATCATATAATTCTAAATATTTCCCTCCTGGTTTATTACAGTATATTTTTACAATCACATTTCAGAGGCACTGATTTTATATGCTTTCAAGCTGCTGCAGTTCTGTGTCCCTTCCTTACATCCAGAGTGATATTCTGGATCTTAATGCTTTTATAAAGAACGTTTTGCTGCTTAGAGCAAGATGCTGGCATAATGTCACCCAGCATATGCTACACACAAAGAAATTCAATTAAGAGGACCTATTATTTAACACAGTGTGAGAGAAAGCCTTGGGACAAGTTTCCAGTTGATAAAATACATCTTTTTTGGTTTTCCGCACAACTGATCTAGTTTCTCTTTTAATGCCAAAGGGGAAGTAATCTTACCTTGGAAAACAAGAAGAAAAGCTGACTAGAGGCTTTCAGAAGTAGTTAAATTCAAATAGGAAAAACCCTCTCCTTTTTCTTCTGCTTCTTCTTTTTCCCCTCCCCAGAGTCTGAGGGTAGCTGCAGACTGCAGCTGTTTAAAGTGTGTTTTTCTTACAGGAATTATTCTCAATTCCCAGTGCTTCTTAGGCTCTACCTGAGACCAACCTAGCTGTGGCCCTCCTCCAGCTGTGCCATTTTTCACAGGGCAAGGAAGATCGGGTCACGGTGGTGTGCCTGTACAGAGTGTTCATCGTCCTCTGGGTTCCCCAGAGTTTCCTGGACAAACAGCTTAGTGCTCTTCCAGGGCCTGCTAGGCCTATTCCCAGGGTAGGGTTGTCCTCCTGGCAGAAGATCTTACGGCCATGGGTGTACCATAGCTCTATAGGGCGGAGTTTGTAGAGTGTAGACAGAGCTCAGATGGGTGAGTTCAGGTGCATATGACTTTGTGTAGGAGACACTTCATTGTGCAATATGGAGCTGCAGATGGCGGGAGAGGGCCCCAGAGCCCTGTGCTCCTGGGTCAATGGTCAGTGTAGACCTCCTGGTTAGTCACATAGAAACTTGAACCTGTCCTCCTGGGGTCATGAGGGTATATTTGTCCAGATAAGAACATAGAGTATATTACATATAACAGGTTTTAGTTTAATGTCTAATTTTTACATAATTAGACTTAGGGTATGTGAACCCATATTTGTACTCTTGTCCAAGGTCTTGGATTATTTGGGGTGAGACTACTTAAAACTTAAGAAAGGAGAATGGAGTCAATCTGGAAGGAGTAAATTACTCACTTTCAGTGGCCTTTTTACCTGTTTCATGTCATCCACGTGGTTAGAACAAGCAACATGATAAAGGGAAGAAGAATTTGTGCATTGGAAGTGGGGTCAATGTTCAACCTGAGTTAAACAAGAGTGAGACCCGCCATGGAGGTTCTGCTGGAGCGCTGGTCTCACATCCCTGTCATCTCCCCCAGACTATTCCACAGCCTCAGCTCTGGCGCCTCGTGTGGGCACTCCAGGACTGAGACTGTACTGAAACCTCCCCGACTACCCAGACTTTTTCTCCATGCTTCTTATGAAATGTATCTTTCTAGAGTGTTTCTAGAAGGGTGATTAATTTGATTAATTGAATTTACTAAAGTGATTATGAATATTAATGGGTTATATGTCACCCTTATTCCAGCCTCCATCCCAGACAAAGCCATTTGCATTTCCTGAATTTCCAAAAGTGCATTTCACGGCAAACCGGTACCTAGAAGGCCTCTGTAAGAAAAGGACTTTGCGGTCATTAATTTTGAGAAACATACTCTTGAGAATTTACAAAGATGTGAGCCTATTAAAGGCTCTAAGAAGACCAGCAGAAAAGAAAACTGCATGATTTTTTTTTTTTTAACTCAGCATTTCCCAAACTTATGACTTTCATTCCCCTTCCCTCATTTTGCTGTCCGAGTAACAGGTTTAAGAAATATACATGGAAATAATCTCTTGATTTAAAGAAGCAACTACTTGTAGAAATTTCCAGCACTATGTTAGGCAACAGACAAAATCATGGTATCAAAATTACTTTGTTGGTCTATTCATGAATATCATTTAAATGACGTTGGCACTGCTAACCGATAGGTATAAAGCTTCAGTTATGCAAGAGGAAAACGTTCTAGAAAACTACTGTACAACATTGTACCTGTAGTTAACAATACTGTATTGTACATTAAAAATTTTGTTAGTAGAATAGCACTCACGTTAAGCATTCTTACCATAATAATAAAAAATAATGGCACACCACTTAGGTATTTGCCCACCTAAACACTCTAGGTAGTCAGAGCACCATTGAATAACTTTAAGGAAAAATTTAGTCATCCTTGAACAAATAATTCTTCTTAAATTTGTGTTTATAAGTACTTGCAGTTATAAAAGGCAACCACGGCAACACTTGCTTAGTGAGAATACATCTGGGCACAAAATGAGATCCTGTTTCCCTGCTGTCTTATTTGCATCACACCATATTGCTCGGTAGCCATGTGATATGGTTTGGCTCTGTGTCTCCACAGAAATCTCACCTTGTAATAATCTCCAGGTGTCAAGTGTGGAACCAGGTGGAGATAATTACATCACAGGGGTGGTTTCCCTCATGCTGTTCTTGTGATAGTGAGTAAGTTCTCATGAGAGCTGATGATTTTACAAGGGGCTTCCCCTTTGCTCAGCACTCATTCTCTCTCCTGCTGCCCTGTGAAGAGGTGCCTTCCGCCATGATTTTAAGTTTCTGAGGCCTTCCCTGCCATGGGGAACTGTGAGTCAATTAAACCTCTTTTCTTTATAAATGACCCAGGCTTTGGTATTTCTTCACAGCAGTGAGAGAACAAACTAATACTCTGTGAAAGTATAAGAATTTTCCTTCATAGCATTTATCATCATTTATAATTACTGGATTAATCTATTCCATTTTCTAGAGTGTGTACTCATCATCCTCCATATTGCCTACTACAAAGCAGGTGCATATTTATTGATGGAGTATACTCAACACAGCTTTTGGTAAATTAATCCTAAACCCCGATCTCAGATCCTATTTTTTTTCTTATGATTGATGCTGTTTTCTAATTTATTCATTTCCTGTCTTATTCATCTATCCATTTAATAAAGATCTGAAGAATGACTTCCAGACATTTCCTTGGGTACAAAATTTATTCTAAACCATGACTGTACATTCCACTAGAGTGGCTTAAGTGACACTGTGAAACCATTTTTTAAATTTCCTCAGTTCATGTTCATTCCTTCTTTCATTCAGGAATTGATTTACTGCCTACACTTTCTTCTTAGTGGTATTTGGGGACCTTTATTTATTTGCTTTTGTCTCCTTATTTTTTATAAACCTGGAAAATATTTTGGCCTTAAAAATAAATATTGGGCCTTCCAAGCCTGTCCCAGAGCCTGGCAAGTCCCTTTCCCAGAACACTTGATCCCCAGCCTGGCAGGTCTGTGGCCCAGGTGGGATTTCCAGGACAGGCCAGTCATCAAGAAGCCAGAAGACCAACTGCCCTTCTTTTCGTGCTAAGAGACAGGCTTGAGGAAAGATCCAAGATGGCTGAATAGGAACATCTCTGGAGTGTAGTTCCCAGCGAGAACACAGACAGTGAGTGATCACTGCATTTCCAAACGAGTTTTTACTACTTACAGACCAGGTGATTCCCAGGTGGAAAAGCACCATGAGTTTCCAGCACAGCTGTTTCAGCTGGCACAGCAGGTCTCCACACAAAAACTCACACAAATCTGGGTGGCTGTTTCAACTGGTGCCTGGAACACCTGGGAGACAGAGTTGTCTGTTCAACTGAAAAAAAAGGAGGCTGAAACAGAAAGCCAGGTGATCTGGCTCAGCTGGTCCCACCCCCACAAAGACCAGCAATCTGAAATGCTCTGGATTGAGACTTTCACAGCAAGCACAGCTGGACCCAGGATGGTCCAATTCTGTGGGGGGAAGGGAACCACCATTACTGAGGCCATCCACCACAACCGAGGCAGTCCAACATTACTGAGGCAGTTCATGATTAGTGAGGCAGTCCACCATTACTGAGGCAATCTGCCATTACTGAGGCAGACCGCCAGTACAGAGGCAGTCCTCCATTACTGAGGCAGACCACCATTACTGAGGCAGTTCTAACTATACCTCTATAAATAAAACTGCAAAGAAATTCACACAGCAGCTGGGCAGAGCCCACAGCAGCTCAGCAACGCCTCTACTGGCAGACTGTGACTAGGCAGGACATCTCTGAAAAAAGGCAGCAGCACCTCATAACTTACAAATAAAGCCCCACCTTCCCAGGACAGAGCACCTGAGAAAAAAAGGTGGTTATGAGTTCCGCTGCAGCAGACTTAAACATACCTGCCTAGCAGATCTGAATGGAACAATGGAACTCACAGCTCAATACTTGAGCTCCTATAAGGGACAGACAGTCTCCTCAAGCAGCTCCCCTACCCCCACATATCCAAAAAGACACCTCATAAAGTAGAGCTTAGGTTGACATCTGGTGGGTATGCTGGGACAAAGATAGCAGAAGAAGAAATTGGCAGCAACCCTTATTGTTCTGCAGCCACTGCAGGTGATCCCCAGGCAAGTAGGGTCTGGAGTGGACCTCCAGCAGTCCTACAGCAGAGGTTCCTGACTGTTAGAAGGAAAACTAAAAAACAGAAAGAAATAACTTCATCTTCAACAAAAAGGACATCCACTCAGAGACCCCATCTGAAAGTCACCAACTACAAAGACCACAGGTAGATAAATCCACAAAGATGGGAAGAAACCAGTGCAAAAAGGATGAAAACACCCCAAACCAGAACACCTCGCCTCCTCCCAGGGATCACAACTCTTCACCAGCAAAGGAAAAAAGCTGGATGGAGAATGAGTCTGGTGAATTGACAGAAACAGGCTTCAGAAAGTGGATAATAACAAACTTCTCTGAGATAAAAGAACATGTTCTAACCCAATGCAAAGAAACTAAGAACCTTGAAAAAAGGTTTGACAAAATGCTAATGAGAATAAAAAGCTTAGAAAAGAATATAAATAACTTACTGGAGTTGAAAAACACAACATGAGAACTTCATGAAGCATACACAAGTTTCAATAGTGTAATCAACCAAGAAGAAAAAGAATATCAGAAATTGAAGATCAACTCAATGAAATAAAATGAAAAGGCAAGATTAAAAAGTGAAAATGAAATGAACAAAGCCTACAAGAAATATGGGATTATGTGAAAAGACCTAATCTACGTTTGATAGGTGTACCTGAATGTGACATAGAGAATGAATCCAAGCTGGGAAACACTCTTCAGGATATTATCCAGGAGAACTTCCCCAACATAGCAAGACAAGCCAACATTCAGGTCTAGGAAATACAGAGAACACCACAAAGATATTCCTCAAAAAGAGCAACCCTAAGGCACATAATCCTCAGATTCACCAGGGTTCAAATGAAGGAAAAAATGCTAAGGGCAGCCAGAGAGAAAGGTCGGGTTACCCACAAAGTGAAGCCCATCAGTCTCACAGTGGATCTCTCAGCAGAAACTCCACAAGCCAGAAGAGAGTGGGGGCCAATATGCAACATCCTTAAAGAAAAGAACTTTCAACCTATAATTTCATATCCAGCCAAAATAAGCTACACAGGTGAAGCAGAAATAAAATCCTTTACAAACAAGAAATTGCTGAGAGATTTCATCACCACCAGGCCTGCCTTAAAACAGCTCCTGAAAGAAGCACTAAACATAGAAGGGAACAACGAATACCAGCCACTCCAAAAACATACCAAATGGTAAAGAGCATCCACATAATGAAGAAACTGCATAAACTAATGGGCAAAACAACCAGCTAGCATCAAAATCGAAGATCAAATTCATACATAACAATATTAACCTTAAATGTAAATGGGCTAAATGCCCCAATCGAAAGACACAGACTGGCAAATTGGATAAAAAGTCAAAACCCATTGGTGTGCTGTATCCAGGAAACTCATCTCACATGCAAGGACACACATAGGCTCAAAATAAAGGGATGGAGGAAGATTCACCAGGCAAATGGAGAGCAAATTAAAAAAAAAAGCAGGAGTTGCAATCCTAGTCTCTGATAAAATAGACTTTAAACCAACAAAGATCAAAAGAGACAAAAAAGGGCATTACATAATGGTAAAAGGATCAATGCAACAGGAAGAGCTAACAGTCCTAAATATATACGCACCCAATACAGGAGCACCCAGATACATAAGTTCTTAGTGACCTACAAAGAGACTTAGACTCCCGCACAATAATAGTGGGAGACTTTAACACTCCACTGTCAATATTAGACAGATAAAAGAGACAGAAAATTAACAAGGATATCCAGGACATGAACTCAGCTCTGGATCAAGCAAACCTAATAGACATTTACAGAACTCTCCACCCCAAATCCACAGAATATACATTCTTCTCAGCAGCACATCACACCTACTCTAAAATTGACCACATAATTGGAAGTAAATCACTCCTCAGCAAATACAAAAGAATGGAAATCATAACAGTCTCTCAGACCACAGTGCAATCAAAACAGAACTCGGGATTGAGAAGCTAACTCAGAAATGCACAACTTCAGGGAAACTGAACAACTAGCTCTTGAATATTGACTGGATAAACAATGAAATGAAGGCCAGAATAAAGATGTTCTTCAAAACCAGCGAGAATGAAGACACAACGTACCAGAATCTCTGGAACACATTTAAAGCAGTGTCTAGAAGGAAATTTATAGCAATAAATGTCCACATGAGAAGCAAGGAAAGATCTAAAATTGACACCCTATCATCAAAATAGAAAGAGCTAGAGGAGCAGGACCAAAAAAACTCAAAACGTAGCAGAAGACAAGAAATAACTAAGATCAGAGCAGAACTGAAGGAGATAGAGACACAAAAAACCCTTCAAAAAAATCAATAAATCCAGGAGCTTTTTTTTTTGAAAAGATTAAGAAAATAGACAGACCTCTAGCCAGAAAAATAAAAAAGAAAAGAGAGAATAATCAAATAGATGTAATAAAAAACCATAAAGGGGATATCACCACCAATTCCACAGAAATATAAACTACCATCAGAGATAACTACAAACAACTCTATGCACATAAACCAGTAAACCAGGAAGAAATGAATAAATTCCAGGACACTTGCACCCTCCCAAGCCTAAACCAGGGGAAGTCGAAACCCTGAATAGACCAGTAACATGGGCTGAGGTTGAGGCAGCAATGAATAGCCTACCAACCAAAAAAAACCTCAGGTCTAGATGGGTTCACAGCCGAATTCTACCAGACATACAAAGAGGAGTTGGCATCACTATTCTTAAAGTATTCCAAACAAACTGAAAAGAGGGAATCCTTCCCAAATCATATTATGAGACCAACATCATCCTGATACCAAAACCCGGCAGAGACTCAAGAAGAAAAGAAAACTTCAGGCCAATATCCAAGATGAACATAGATGCAAAAATCTTCAATAAAATACTGGCAAACTGATTGCAACAGCACATCAAAAGGCTTATCCATCACAATCAAGTAGGCTTTGTCCTGGGGATGCAAGGCTGGGTCAATATATGCAAGTGTATAAACATAATCCACCACAAAAAGAGAACCAAAGACAAAAACCCCATGATTATCTCAATAGATGCAGAGAAGGCCTTTGATAAAATTCAACAGCCCTTAATGCTAAAAACTCTCAATAAACTAGCTATCAATGGAACATATCTCAAAATAATTAAAGCTATTCATGACAAACCCACAGCCAATATCATACTGAATGGGCTAAAACTGGAATCATTCCCTTTGAAATCTGGCACTAGACAAGGATGCCCTCTCTCACCACTCCTATTCAATATAGTATTGGAGTTCTAGCCAGAGCAATCAGGCATGAAAAAGAAATAAAGCGTATTCAATTAGGAAAGGAGAAAGTCAAATTGTCTCTATTTGCAGACAACATGATTGCATATTTAAAAGGCCCCATTGTCTCAGCCCCAAATCGCCTGAAACTGATAAGCAACTTCACCAAAGTCTCAAGATACAAAATCAATGTGCAGAAATCATAAGCATTCCTATACACTAATAACAGACTTAAAGACAGCCAAATCAAGAATGAATTGCCATTCAGAGTTCCTAGAAAGAGAATAAAATACCTAGGAATACAACTAACAAAGAATGTAAAGGACCTCTTCAAGGGGAACTACAAACCACTGCTAAAGGAAATAACAGAGGACAAAAACAGATGAAAAAACATTCCATGCTCATGGTTAGGAAGAATCAGTATTGTGAAAATGGCCATACTGTCAAAGATAATTTATAGATTCGATGCTATCCCCATCAAGCTACATTTGACCCTCTCCACAGAACTGGAAAAAACCACCTTAAACTTCATATGGAACCAAAAGAGAGCCCGCATAGCCAAGTCAATTCTAAGCAAAAAGAACAAAGCCGGAGGCATCATGCTACCTGACTTCAAACTATACTACAAGGCCACAGTAATCAAAACAGCATGGTACTGGTGCCAAAACAGAGATATAGACCAATGGAACAGAACAGAGGCCTCAGAGGCAACGCAACACATCTACAACCATCTTATCTTTGACAAACCTGACAAAAACAAGCAATGGGGAAAGGATTCCCTGTTTAATAAATGGTATTGGGAAAACTGGCTAGCTACATGCAGAAAGCAGAAACTGGACCCCTTCCTGACACCTTACACTAAAATTAACTCCAGATTGATTAAAGACTTAAACATAAGACCTAACACCATAAAAAATCCTAGAAGAAAACGTAGGCAAACCCATTCAGGACATAGGCATAGGCAAGAACTTCATCACTAAAATACCAAAAGCAATGGCAACAAAAGCCAAAATAGAAAGATGGGATCTAATTAAACTCCACAGCTACTGCACAGCAAAAGAAACAATCATTAGTGTGAATTGGCAACCAACAGAATGGGAAAAATTTTTGCAATCTACCCGTCTGACAAAGGGATAATATCCAGAATCTTCAAAGAACTAAAACAGATTTACAAGAAAAAAACAAAGAAACCCATTCAAAAGTGTGTGAAGGACTTTAACAGACACTTTTCAAAAGAAGACATATATGAGGCCAACAAACATGAAAAAATGCTCATTATCACTGGTCATTAGAGAAATGCAAATCAAAACCACATTGAGATACCCTCTCACCCCAGTTAGAATGGCAATCATTTAAAAATCTGGAGACAACAGATGCTGGAGAGGATGTGGAGAAATAGGAAAACTTTTACACTGTTGGTGGGAGTGTAAATCAGTTCACCCATTGTGGAAGACAGTGTGGCGATTCCTCAAGGACCTAGAAACAGAAATATCATTTGACCCAGCAATCCCATTACTGGGTATATATCCAAAGGATTATAAATCATTCTATTATAAAGACACATGCCCATGTATGTTCCTTATGGCACTGTTTACAATAGCAAAGACCTGGAACCAACCCAAATGCCCATTGATGATAGACTGGACAAGGGAAATGTGGCACATATACACCATGAAATACTATGGAGCCATAAAAAATGATGAGTTCATGTCCAATGAACTCCCACCAACAGTGTAAAAGTTTTCCTATTTCTCCACATCCTCTCCAGCATCTGTTGTCTCCAGATTTTTAAATGATTGCCATTCAAACTGGGGTGAGAGGGTATCTCAATGTGGTTTTGTAGGGACATGTATGAACCTGGAAACCATAATTCTCAGCCAACTGACACAAGAACAGAAAATCAAACACTGCATGTTCTCACTCATCGGGGGGTGTCGAATAATGAGAACACATGGACACAGGGAGGTGAGCATCACACACTGGGATCTATTGGGGGAGACTAGGGGAGGGACAGTGGGGTAGCGAGGTTGGGGAGGGATAACATGGGAGAAATGCCAGATATAGGTGATGGGGGTGATGGAGGCAGCAAACCACATTGTCATGTATGTACCTATGCAACAATCCTGCATGATCTGCACATATTCCCCAGAAGCTAAAGTGCAATAAAATATTTAAAAAAACAAATATTGAATTATATATTATACCTCACCTATTTGAATTCTAATAGGAATTGAAAGCCTTAAACAAACAAACAGAAAAAGATCATTTCATTGCAGAATTTTAGGTTCAGCCAGCTGGGCGATAGGTGTTCACTGAGGGGAAAGAAGGAAGCACCTTCTCTAGGTGCTTCAAGTACCACTATGTCACAAAGATCTCGTATGGTTTATTTTATGCTCACTGTAGCACAAGTGGCTAGGGCACTGCAGGCAGATCCCATCTTTGGGGATGTACAGAGCACTTGGAACCATATGATTCCTCAGTCACCCCGGAAAACAGATTCCAGGAATACAGGCTGGCATGGGCTACAAGTGACAGAAGGGAATGAAAGTGTTCTCTAAGTCCAGAGTTCTGTCATAACATTTTGCTACAAAATCTAGTGCTCCTGGAATTTCTATCAGGAAGAACTCACCACAGCCTCCTTTTTATTCTTTAACAAAAACCCAATTTAAAGATGAAGTTAAGCAAGTGCGGTAAAATATAATGCACTGCCTGAAAGATGAACAGGATGAATTCTTATAATAAACAAAGAGATACATTCTCTTCAAATCTTCCCAAAGCACTGCCTTCCCCTTTTCTTTGAGACAGAGTCTCACTCTGTTGCCAGGCTGGAGTGCAGTGGTGTGATCTCGGCTCACTGAAATGTCTGCCTCCTGGGTTCAAGCGATTATGGTCAAGAGCTCCAGACCATCCTGGCCAACATAGTGAAACCCCATCTCTGCTAAAAATACAAAATTAGCTGGGCCTGGTGGCAAGCGCCTGTTGTCCCAGCTACTGGGGAGCACTGGCCTTTTAAATGAAACTTGAAAAAACACCTAAAGCAAAGTTGTACCTTGTAATTACAAGCAACAATAATGTGTGTGTGTGTGTGTGTGTGTGTGAATGCAAAGATCGAGTTGCAAAATTCTTAATGAATACAAGAAAAACTTTTGAATTTATGAAATGATAATGTTCAGTTTGGTGTACAATTTCCACAAGATGGCAGTCTTTGCTCATAGAGAGCAAAGAGTTACTGTGGTTATAGTTAATCTGTAGGATTGAAGTGAAGTACATAGGCTTCTTGGGGCTGTAAATACTTAACTATTAGAAATAAATTTAGCTATTAGACGGTGATGAACAATTGGATGGCTAAAATCTCTTTTTGGAGTGTAGTCAGAAAAATGCCTGCCATTTTTACCCCATGGTGATGCATAACAACACTTACTTTTGAGAATTATTGTGCTGTGAATTAATGAAACCACACATAAAGGTCTCAGTGAGCAAGATGCATGAAACGCTCATTGCTTGGCATGTGGAAGGCTACTGCAACACTAAAGCTAGACTTACTATGGTGACATGTATGACTATTGTTCTTTCTTTGGACCTGTTCCGGTACATACTTCTTAATGGAGAATTATATGCCCGTATGATCAATGAATGATTGATTCACTGACAAGGACATCTTATTTCCCTTTTTCATCCAAAATATTAATACATTTGTGATCTCATTGAACAGAAACATTTTAGAAGTCCATAAAGCCTAACTGCAATTTGAAAATGGCTAATAGATCAGTCCTGCATGCATGGAATTCTTTATTGGTAAAAAAAGAACAAATTTCAGGGGAAGGCAGTAGGGGAATCAAAAGATCCTTCTTTCATATTAAAATGAAAGCAATCCAACAGATTTAGGCATTCTTGAAGAGTTTTTTACTTACTTTGAAGATAATAGCCTCATTTGTGTTTGAGACTCACATTCATTTTTGATCCCTTATCATTTTTAGTCACTACTCTAGGAACTGATTTTCAAATTAATTTGTTTGCTACAAAACAGGTTGCCAAAAGTTGGATGCAAATGTCTAATCCCACATAGGTCACTCTGATTTTGTCTTTAAATATCGTAGCTGTCAATAAGTTCCTCTCAAACTTTTCTGGAATCATGGCCCATGGGTGAATTCATACTGAACCAAACTGTAAAAATTGGTTACTGGTTATCTAAGAAAAATGACACCTGCCTTTTTAGTCAGTTCTATTAAAAAATAATTCAGGAATAATCAGACTTTTCCTGCTTCCTAGATGCAGAAAGTTTATGCCATAAACTCTTAGAATGGAAAAGGGTTGCAGACATTATTTCTTTCCCGTGTGTTTCTCTTCCCCATTTTACAGATGAAGACACTGAGTAAGATAGAATAATGATTCCCTAGATTTTTCACACTGAAAACACAGTCTCACGGCTGTAAAGTTTAAATGACTTTCTAAATTGCTCACATAGATAGTAAATCATTGAGTTGGGCTTAGAACTCAGGTCTGCCTTCCAGCACATTTCTCTCCATTACCTCACACACCCTCTAATACATACGTATGCAGAGAAAAGCTATCTTCTTTAGTTTCGGAGATTTCTTAGACCCTGAGTAAAACTATTATCGATATGTTTCCTCTAAATCAAACAATATAATTATAGCATGATTACAAATTTATTCATACTACAATTTGGGCTTGCAAAGAAAATGTAGCTTTTCTCTTAACTTAATTGATCTTCCTCAAGAGGACTGTGCCTACTGAGCAGAGAGAAAAAACTAAATTTAGCCGAATATGATTTAAAATTTAATCTCATCTAATAATTTAACATGTCTCTAGCTTTAGCTCAATGTACTTAAGAGAATTACTCAAACCTTCCTGTTTCTTCTCTTTTCCCTTGCTCTTTTTCCAAGATGACATCAAGATTTATGGAAGACAACATTGTATCTCTGAAATTGGGGATTTAGGGCAAAGGCACTGGGTGTTCTCTTGCAGGTCCTTGAATTTTCTTTGGCAGCTCTCCTTTGAAGTTGGATGGGCTTGGGTTCAGTTTTAGAGGTTAATAGGTGACTGCTGCTAAAGTCTGCAGAGGCTCCAGGTGCTACAAGTTGGCTAATGGAGGGCTTATGGGCTCCTCCCTGCTGACTCAGCCTCCTTTGTTTTTTGGGTGCTCTATATCCTTCTGAACCTCTGCCGTCATTTTTATCCAACCCCTGACAATTCTGTAGCCCTCTATGCAGTATTATGACCTCACCTTGTTATTCACTGTGGAGGGTCCCAAGACAGGTTACATGCTCTAACTCAGCATGGGTGTGCACAGGAAAGAAAGGGAGGCCTGAGAATGATGGTAGAACCTGTGCTTCTTCCTGACCCTGTTGCTCTGCCTTCTGAATGACCTGAGGTCTTCTCTGTTGTTAAAGAGCCTGGTGTGCCCTGGGAATTCTCTCAGAGACCCTAATGGGAATAGAAGCAATAAATCTTTTACCCTTGCCGTGCCTTTAAATCTATCTAATGCCCTCTTCTTGCCTTTCTCTTCTCCTGACCTCTGTTAGAATCCTCTGGCCAGAAGATGTAAGGCTTCCTTTCCTCTCCTGAATATCCTTCTTACATTCTAGGTCTTCAAGCTTCTTGCCCTGTCATAGCGAAAGATAATTCTAGCTATTTAATGGCAGAAACTTTGTGATATGAGATCTTGTAAGTATTTCTTCAGTTTGGAAGTATTGAGGCAACTTGGAGGTAGAAATTCATGAGGAAAAAATAATCATTTTAATATTTAAAAAATATTTTATCAGTACATACTTATGAATTTTATACAACCAAAATTAAAAAAGATATTTAGGAGAGAGCCCCATGACCCAATACTGTTTAATGTCACATGTTACTGGGAAAGAAATTTTGAACTATCTGAAAAAATTATTATTTTTTCACACACTGAATAGATCTATTTTGGCTCAGAATACTCATATTATTAAATTCATTTTCTGGGTTTTCACAAAATTTTCCTCTCCATGGTTACTGAGAAAGTATTAATAGCATGCAGATGATTTTCAGAAAATACTTGAGCTCAATAGGTTTTTCATTCATTCGTCATTTCTTTCATCCTAGCTTTGGAAAATGTAGGTAAACTTGCATCAGAGCAAAAGCATTTCTCAAAGATTTAGATTTAAACAAGTAAGTATAGCGGCACTTTGGCATATCTAATATTACAAATTGAATATCAGAGTTGTAAAAACCAGTTCTATCGACTTCCTGTGAATCAATCACCACCAATCAATTATTTTTCTTGGGCAAAATCTCCTAGTGATCAGTTGGTAACATTCAATGCAGCAAATAGTTATTGATAACATCTAATACTTCAGTAATACCAAATAGCTTAAGGGAGACTATTAGGAGCTATTTCCTTTGTTTAAATTGAACTTTTAACTATTTCTTCTAGCTAGTTGCGCCAAATGCCAGTTGCTTAATTCCAATCCACAAAGATTTTCTATCATATAGGTTAATAGCACTTCATAGTATTTCAAACAAATTCATAACTATCATCTTTTAGACTAGGGGGTCAGCAAACTTTCTTTGTTAAGGGTCAGATAGCCAATATTTTATATTTGAGACTTTGTGGATCATATGGTGTCCATCACAGCTACTCAATTCTGCCTTTGTAGTGTGAAAGCAGCCATAGAAAGTAAGTAAAGAAGTGGACTTTATTTGTAAAAACAGGCCAGGTGCCAGAATGGCCTTCTGGCTATAGTTTCTGCCCTATTTTGGAAACCTCAGAAAAAATAACTCTATGAGTCAACAAGTTCTTATTTCACTGATAAAGATATTGAAGTTGAGAGGGCTTAAGTGATCTAGCAAGTCCCATCATTGGAAAGTAAGAGTCTGTTTTAGAGCCAGAGATGGTTACTCCTATTCCAGTGCTCTTTCAATAGCGTATTGATATGTATTAAATAACAGGTAGTAATATCTGTTATTATGTGTGCATCTATAAGTGAGTACGGAGTGATCATGTGTTGAGTCTACATTTCACCATGCTGAGAAAATTTCACATACACACTGTATATTAACAATGGCAACATAATCCTTCAGGTGAATTTTGAATTTCTTTGGTTTTCTGATTATATTATAATATATATCTGAGCATTTATTCTGAGATTAGAAGAAGTTCCCATGTTCCAAAAGAGTGACTGGCTCACTTATTCGAGATCAGGTAGTATTTGTCTAATGAGGGTCGCATTTGCTGAATCATTTTCTAAGCAATGGGAGCTTGAGCCTGAAGTCAAGGTGATATGAGCAGATACTACACTCCTAAAAAAAGAAATTCCAGGGAAGGAATTATGATTTACTAAGAATGGGTAAGACAACTGAGGCAGAAAACATGGTGTCTCTTTTCATCAAAGATATAAAAATGGTTTAATTATGTGTGACCAGAAATACTGTAAATTAATTAGAAGTTTTTCAGAGTTGGTAAAGAATTACTACACATGCTTAATGAGAATGACAGCGTGTTAGTGCTGGAGAGGATCTTGTAGACGGGATCGCATTTAACTGCTGGCAGTGAGGTGAAGTGGCTTGCCCAGCGGCCCTCTCGAGGGCTGAATACACAGGCTGGATTTAATTATAAACTCAGTTGTTGCTGAAGGCTGCTGCATAGCAGACACCTGTTTAAAAAGAGATGTTTCCTGTGTTGCTTTAAACCTGATATCTCACTTTCAAATTTGAAAAAAGTAATTTGATAAAGTACTTAATTGGTCAGATCTGGTTTACCCAGAAAACAATGTCTATGTTCTTATGTAATTACTAATGTCTTCCTAAGGCATTCATTCCGTGTATGGGGAAAAACCTGTGAACTTTATTCAGAGTACCTATTTTCCAAAAGAATAGCAAAAGCAAATGCATGCATGATGCTGCAGTTTATAAAGGACTTTTCAAAAACAGTGTATATTATTTGATTTACTTCTTACCCTTGTGAGGGAGGAATGATATTGATTGACTGATTAATCACTTCAACCCCCCTCCTGCCTTTGACCCTGTACCTCTTACTCTTGTAAAAGGATTTAGGAAGTCTGATATTACTAATTCTCCTTTTACAGCTGAGGAGATTGAGGCTCAGAGGTGAAGAAAAATTTCCAAAGGCCACATGGCTGGAGAGTGACACATTCTGCTTTCAAACTCAAGACTTCTGGTTTCTGTACTTTTTTTGAATACACCATCAAGGTCTTTATTATCTCTAAAGAAAACCTGTATAAGTGGAAGCTGCCTCTTTTTTTTTCCTGCTTCTTTATATACTGAGAGTCTACTAATCAAGTCCCTTGGCTAACACGTGTTCCATTGTATCAATTTACAAATATTACACTTTGTATAACACATCCTTGTGTCCCCAGGGAGCCACGTGAATATCTCATGAGTTCATTAATTGCTTTGTGATTAGAGTAAACGTCAGATGAATTCATTATCATGAGGCACTTAGGGGGCTTTGCCAATGTTATCAAAACAAGGAAGTGTGTCAAAATAAGGAAGTGGTGTTCGGGAACCTTGTCCTTACTCAATGTAAGTCAACGTATTTGTGAATTTCCAATCCGCCTTATGTAGGCTCCCATAGTTATTCCAATTAACTTTTTCCTTAGAGCTTAAACAATTCTCCATAAAAGCTACACAATTAAATAACATCTAACTGTTTTGAAAACCACATTGTTTAATCTTTAACATTTAGAACAACATTTATGTTCAAATATTGATGAAATTTTTGTTGGCTCTAAGAGCTATCATAATTTATAGACATGTTATTTGGTTGAAAATGAACCTTAAAGTTGAAATATATGGTGCCCATTCAAATTGATCTCTCCAGGTTAGAGTCATCTCCTTCAACCATAAGTCTTGCACTGCTTAAGGGGGCAAAATCAGCCCTGTTCACAGAGAAGCAATTGCTTGAAAAATCAAATTAGCAACATGACGGATCTCAAGACTTTGGTGACTAGTGAACTTTAATTATTATATATTTTATGTGTTTATGCTGGCAGTAAAAGTCAAGCACTCATTATAGAAATGGCAGACATGATCTTTCATAAAATGAGTACTGGGCGGCAAATGAATAGATAATCAGGGTAATGAAAGCAAGCCAGAAAAATGCTGGAGAGCTGAGAAGACCCAGACGATGGCTCCCACTGAGATAGAGGGCATAATTGCAATTGGAAAGCGGACACTTTTGGTGATCTTTTAAAATGTCAGCTTCATCCTTAAGCTCAGTGTGATATTTGGGTTATAGGGTAAAGGAGAAAAATTATTTCATGCTGCAGTGAGAAACTGGCAACGATCATCTCTGTTTAGAGTCACTCTTCATTTCTTTTATGCAAAACTTTCAAATGCATGTTTATGAAAAGGTGTCATAAAGTCTAACTTATTTTTTTAGTGTATTGTATATATGTCATGTATATTTATATATATTTTCATATTTCAGTCTGACAATTAAACTTTAAAATAAGTGAGATCCTGAGGTGTGTGGTATATGTAGAATGGATAAAGATTGTGATATGCAGCTTTGACATATCCTTAGGAAAGTGAAGATTAAGGATACTTTTTGAAGAGACAAACATTTTCCTTAGCATTTGCACAAATTCTAAACCTTTAAAAAGTTGAATGACAATTTAAATATAAGGTAGAAATTCATTAGCCTGAGAACTACTCTAGTAGGCTTTTATAGCGGGAGAATTCTTTTATGATGCAAACAACATCTAAGTTAGAGGTTGTACACTGGTACATATTTTTAAAAACTCAGAGTATGTGTGTATTACAGTTGATGGATAAATTCAGTGCACTTAATGAAAACTCTTAGCCAAGAGTGAGTTAGATCATCAATAATATAGTACAACTGTGGGATAATAATGTTACTGTTTTTTTTTTTTTTTTGAGATGGAGTTTCGCTCTTGTTACCCAGGCTGGAGTGCAATGGCGCGATCTCGGCTCACCGCACCGTCTCCTGGGTTCAGGCAATTCTCCTGCCTCAGCCTCCTGAGTAGCTGGGATTACAGGCACGCGCCACCATGCCCAGCTAATTTTTTGTATTTTTAGTAGAGACGGGGTTTCACCATGTTGACCAGGATGGTCTCGATCTCTTGACCTCGTGATCCACCAGCCTCGGCCTCCCAAAGTGCTGGGATTACAGGCTTGAGCCACCGCGCCCGGCCCCCATGTTACTGTTTTATCCATATTTTCATAGATGGAAAGTCTAAAGTATTTTTGCAAATTATATTTTAATTTTTAGATCTATTATATTAGCATTATTATGACTCTGAAATAAAGTGTTTTGAATTTTTAGTAGACTGTTTAGATAGTAACAAAACAATCTTTTCTTGAGATGGCTTAAAACCGCAGAAGAACAATCCGTTTCTCTTCATTTTAGACATTTAAAAAAGTGAATTCTACTTGCAAACTTCTTTCCATCATGAATCCAAATATGCTATGAGGTTTCTTTGTTTGTTTGTTTTGTGAGATGGAGTCTTGCTCTATCGCCCAGGCTGGAATGCAGTGGCATGATCCCGGCTCACTGCAACCTCCGTCTCCTGGGTTCAAGCAATTCTTCTGCCTCAACTGCCTGAGTAGCTGGGATTACAGGTGCCTGCCACCACGCCCAGCTAATTTTTTCCATTACTAGTGCACGTGGAGTTTCACCACATTGGCCAGGAGGGCCTCAAACTCCTGACCTCAGGTGATCCACCTGCCTCGGCCTCCTAAAGTGCTGGGATTACAGGCATAAGCCACTGCGCCTGGCCAAGGTTTCTATAAATGATTGAAAAAAATCCCCAAACTGTTCCTACTGTGTAGTTCCACTGCAGGGCAGTCATATGCTCGGAATAGGGCAGCATGAGAGACGGTGCCATGCAAAGGTCCCCAGACCTTGGTTTTGGAAGGATGGTCAGTTTAGGAGCAACATTTTGGAATAATGTTATCTTAGATGAGAAATTAGGAATTAGTAGGACATGTGATGGCATGGAGATTGGGAAGCGAGTACTCTAGGCAGAGGGAACATCTTGTGAAAAGACCCAGCAGGGAGAAAGTACAGGCATTCTGAAAAGACGAACGGAGTTCCCCAAGACTGGGCACGAATATGGGAAGAAGCAGACCCATGCTGGAGAAGCAAGGACTGTAAGTTATTTAAGGAGTTGAGACTTGATCTTGAATTTAGTGGTGTTTTTCTTTCCTTTTTTAGATGCTAATCTTCTTGAGGGCAGATACTATGCAATATTAATTTTGCATTTCTAGCCCCTGACACATAATATACTTTAGTAAATAATGAGTGAATAAGTGAGTGACGAGAGGGCATTCTCTTCTCCTGCTATGATGAAGGCCATCTCTCAGGACTCAGATTCCATTTCTTCTGCATGTTCCTGACAACTTCCCATTTAGTCTTGAACCATACACTGCCTTGTGACATCTCATTTTCACTCTGAATTATTATTTACATTTGATGCATGTTTTTCTTCCTGTGCACCTCTTGTATTCTCAACCAGGCTATAAATTCCTTGCGGACAGGAAACTTAAAATGTGTACTTTATCCTATTCATTATACCACAAGCATTGTGACTTTCCTTCTGTATTAGCTCAATCAATATTTGTTAACTTGATTTGTCATGGATGTAAAAAACAAAAGCACTCAATCTCATGATACTATGGACTAAATGTTTATGCCCCTCCAACAAAGTTTATGTGATGAAGCCCTAAGCCCTATTGTAATGGTATTTGGAGATGGGGCCTTTGGAAGGTAATGAGGGTTAGATGAAGTCATGAGAATGGGGACCTGATTTGAAGGGATTAGTGCTCTCACAAGAAGAGACACCGTCATGTTTGTTCTGTCTTTACATGAAGAAGAGGTCCTGTGAGCACACAGCAAGATGGCAGCTTCCCTACATGCCAAGAGAAGAAGCTTCAGAATGAAATCTACCTTGCTGAAACCTTGTTTGATCTTGGTCCTCCAGCCTCAACAACTGTGAGAAATAAATTTCCATTGTTTAAGCCACCCAGTCTGTGGCACTTTGTTAGGAAAGCCTGGGAAGACTAAGAAACACAGATTGTGAAATATACAGCACAATAGCAATGTCATGATTGCTGAGTTATGGCTGTCACTTAGGGGCTGCTTTCCTTTTTATCACTTTTCCCATTTTGGAATGTTCCTTCTGACTTTCTTCCTTTTCCCTCTGAATCACATCTGGGGTGAAATTAATCTTAGACCCAGAACTTTTAGAATGCATGCTTCTTCTTCTTCCTGTAAATAAGTACGCTGTTTTTAAAAACAAGGATGCACATACATGCTATATCTTTCTTTTTAAAAATATCACTTCATAATTTGCAAAGCATTTCTATTGTCATTATGGTATTTCATTTTTAACCACACAGTCAATAAATTAAAACAGATAAGTACTACATTTTGTTATTTACTTTAGCAAGCAAATTCTTCATATACAAACTTTCATTAACTTAACTCCTGTGTTATGAAAATAATAAGTGAATAAAGATTAACTGTATAGACAAAAATCATGAGAGATTTAAACTACTGAAGAAAGCAAATTGTTTTTGAGCACTTCACATATGACAACTTGATGTGACAAACCTGATCAACTTCTGAAACTGATTATGAGTCATTATTTAACACAAGATCTCCAAAAACTTTATTTTAAATTCTGGTAGCTAGCTTCACTTTAGATGGTAGAAGCCAAACTTCATTAAAATTGTAATATCATTAAATATATAGTATTTTATTTTAGGTTAATAAAACATCAACTCTTTGGGTATATATTAACACAGATTCCTTAGTAGGAATAAAGATTCCTTAAATAGACATGTAAATTTTGAATAGACTACCTTGACTCCTAAGAAGTTTCAGAAATAGATCTGATTAGTAAGCTAGAAGTGTTAGCTGTCCTTCTTTTAATGAGTCAGCAAACTGAGGTGCTCTGACATAAATGTTTATTTATAAAAAATTACATAATGTGGTATAAAGTAGCTGTGAGACTCGTCTAACTCTATGCAGAAAGGATAATTGATGTGTTACTGCTCTACTTCACAATTTAGTTTTCCCATGTATGGGAGATATGCTGGGAATTAGTCTATTCCATCTTCTTAATGAGACTTATCTATTACTTCAGATAATGTATCTATTTTCTTCAACCAGCAGGACTAACTGCTTATAGGAGTGAAGTTTTCAGCAGTTATTAGAAAGAAAATTTACCAATAGATATAAAGGGAATAGCATATCTTTCTATGTATCTATGTGGCTAGATAAATAAAATGGTGCAGATACGCTGCTGTTATGAAAGAGATGTCACTTGCACCATTCCTGTGCAAGCTCATGAGAACTACTTGCTATTTTCCCCGATAATGACAAGAACTATAGGCACCACAATGTTTACTTACTTGATGATATTATGAGATGCTTCAATAACTCAGACAAGAAGCTTGATATAAACTGAGGGCCATTCAATCCTGATAACAATTGTCAGAGGGACCGAGAGGCTGGTCTCTTTATTCAGAAATAGATCTGGTAATAATGTATATGTGTATGTATAAAATTCAGGCAGTTGTAAAGTCCTCTATTTCTCTACCTTACCCTGAACCTTGCACAACCAGCCTCTCAAATCTGTTCTATACCTTTGTGAATTAGAAATGAAGGCAATCCAGCTGAGTAGGGATCTGAAATTATAGATCCCGAATATCTGAAATATTATTATAGGGACCCTAATGAATAATTGTGGAAGTGAAATTTACCCATGTTTGAATAGCCAGTTATATTTGTCAGCAACTAAATTGCTCAGAATATTGGTAAATTATGAGGAATCTTTACCTTGTATGGGGGGTAGGCAATACTGGATACTACATTCTGTCTGTTTCTAGATGAGAACAAAGAGATATACCCTTTGATAAAGCATACTGATCTAAAACTCAAGCTATATAGATCACTGAAAATAATGACATTCCATATACAACAAATGGATATGCTACCATAGCAACAAGGGTAATGTGAGAAACAGATCCACTTTGTAGATATTATTACTCTTAAGGTTTTTCTATGAGAGGCTATACTCAATGAGATAATAGTCGATGTGTTTTGAAGTAATTTTTCTGTTGTTGCAATGAAAAAAGAGGACTTGTACTGTGATCCAGTATTCCCAGTAGTGCCTGATCTGCAACACACATTACAGAAAATTACAGTCATGTGCCTCATAATGACATTTTTGTCATTGACAGACCACATATATAACAGTGGTCCCATAAGATTATAATACCATATTTTGACTTTACCTTTTTTGTGTGTAAATATGTTTGCATATATAAATACTTACCATTGTGTTACAATTACCTACAGTCTTTAGTGCAGGTTTGTAGCCTAGAAGCAATACACCAATACTATATAACCTAGGCTTCATAGGCTATACCATCTAGATTTGTGTAAGTACACTCTGTGATGTTCATAAAACAATGAAATCACCTATCAACACATTTCTTAGAATGTATCCCCATCACGAAGTGATCCAGGACTGTATAAAAATTGATTCCAAATTCCTTATGGCATTAAGCACCAAGTTACAGCTCAGTGAGTCTTGATGCTGGCCCATAGGGCTCTCAAGATTCCCCAGGGACCTTTGTATATGAGAATTGATCTAAGATGCGTAACGAGATAAGCTGGTACTAGGGAGAACGTCTCAGAGTATGGAAGCAAGAGAGGAGTGGACATTACAACTTCATGTCACCTATCATAGCCTGATAACTTTGGGTAGAGTTCTTAAGTTTCTAAATATATGTATTTTAAACATTTGGATTCCACTTTCTTTTAGCTCTGGCTAAAAGAAAGGCTGCCTGTAGGCATGTAGGTAAGAGGGGTAGCAAACAGTGTTCAAGAAGATACTATCTAATAATCTTATGGTAGGGTCTGTTTAGTCTCGGCATCCCTCTGAGAATCAGTGATAACTATTTAGTGTCTCTTCCTTCTTGTCCTACCCCCATGCCATTCTTATCACTTGTGCTTACAATAAATCAGGATATGATTCATATGGAAAACTAGGGCTCCAAAGACCCCAAAAGCACAACTCTGATATACCAGGCATTGAGTGAGCCAAAAATAAATGAATGATAATGGATTCTACCCACAAAACAACGTGCAAGGACACAGATAGATGGAAGGATACACATAATAAATAATTGATGACCAACGAGAAGTCAAAGAATGATAATGAGGTATGGATGAGGTTTAGGAAATTTTAAGCAGGGGAAAGAATTTAAGGACTGAGATTTTTTGAAAAGAATACGCATACAGTTAAGAGTATGAGTATTAGTTAGGAAAATGTGGGTGAAATTCTGTTATTACTTCCTGAGTAGGTACCTGCAAGGTAACATGATCCCTCTGAGCTTCCGTTTTCCTAATATCTGGAATGGAATATTGATCTTAAATTGTATTGTATATGCAAAGTGTTCAGCACGTTATGTGACATATATGAAGTTCTCCATACTAGGTAGCTATTGCTATAGTCATTATAAAGACTAATGTGGTACATCCACAGTAATACTGCGGAGTCCATTTGAAATAGGTTTTCAGTGTTTCCTTCCAGAACAGAACATTGACATGAACAATGTATACGTCCAAACACAGTGGTCCTTAAGGTCAAGCGCCCATTCTGATATTCTAGCAAAAAAAAAAAGAAGAATACAGTGTTCAGTGTGCAATGGCCTGAATGTTTTTGTTCTCCCCAAGTATGTTGAAGCCCTGATCCCCAGCATGATGGTATTTGGAGGCGGGACCTTTGAGAGATAACTGGAATTAGATGAGGTCATGAGGGTGGAGCCCCTGTGGGATTAGTGTACTTATAAGAAGAGATATGAGGAATGCCTCTCTCTCCTTCTCTCTCTCCACCATGTCAGGTCACAGCAAGAAGGCAAATCAGGAAGGGAGCCCTTACCAAGAACCAAATTATCCAGCACCTTAATCTTGGATTTCCTAGCCTCCAGAACTGTGAGAAATCAATTTCTGTTGTTTAATCCACCAGACAATGGCATTTTGTTACAGTAGCCCATGCAGACTAAAACAGAGCATGAAGTCTTGGGAGTATGTGTAAGAAAGCAGGCAGCTGTGGAAAGCCTAGGAAAATAGGGAGATAGTGAGGAATGACAGCATGAAGCTTTTAGGAGGGCAAGCTGGGTTAGAGGCCTTGAGAAGACAGTAGGGGCAGCCTCAATTTCAGTGTCACCCTTTAGTACATCCTTAACCATGTTTTCACTAACCTCTCACTGACCTGGGTTTAGTTTGAGGGACAGAATGTGGTTTGGGGTGAGGACACTTTCATTTCAATACAACGAGCTCACTCTCTAGATCTCCTGTCAAGTTGAGACAGAGCATGCCACGGAAGGCCCTGTCACTGTACAGCAAATTCACAGCTGCACAGGAAGCAACATAGTAAATCATTGTCCTTCTCATGAAGGCTGCAATCAATAATGCCACAGGAGCATTTCCCCCCAAGAACCAATAACTGCCTGGAACTGTGGGAAACCCATTACAACATTGAGAATTTGATGTGGAAAAATGAGAGGAATAAAACAGTTCACTCACCAAGAAGAAAAACACATGAAAAGCAACACCAGCATAAGTTTAATTATAGAGTCTTATTCTCACCCTAGGGGAATTCATATATTCAGACGCCAGCTACAGATCAACAAAGAGAAAATGGGTAGATCTGTTGCTATTTATGAGAATCTGACTCCTGGACTTTTCATGAGATCAAATTTGAAATTTTATTACTGGGTAAAAGAAACAAGGTTGTTAATAGACATGAAGAATTCACAATAGATAATGGTCCTGTTGTTAGTGACATTAAAAATTCACTTTTGTTGATAATGTCAGTGCATTTTCATTTATATGAGCTTCTGAGAAGCTCACATAAATATAAGAAGAATGACCCTAGCCTAGGTATAAACTGGCCTTGGAAACTACAGTGAGAGGTATTGCAGCATAATGGACCCTCAGTTGAATTCACCTCTAGTTATCCCTGTAACACATGTTCCAACTCTTCCAACTTTCTCCACATTTCCCAAACCTGGAACTGTACTTACACCTGTTTGATTCTAAGCATAACATCATATTTCTCCTTTATTGAGAAGATCACGGGCTGGAAACTACCTCATTTCTTTTAAGTGACGCCACTCTATCTTCTTTCTATCCCAACTCTCATAAAATGTGTCCCGATACCTGGTAAAGACCACTTTTTAACAGAAAGCCTTTTATTTCCAATTGTATGACTATTCTAGGCATTTCCTACTTGGGTGATCAGCAGAATTACCTGAATTTCCTTGGCTACAAGTCACAGGTTCTTAGTTTAGTTCCTTTTTTTTTTTTTGAGATGGAGTCTTGCTCTGTCGCCCAGGCTGGAGTGCAGTGGTGTGATCTCGGCTCACTGCAACCTCCACCTCCCAAGTTCAAGCAGTTCTCCTGCCTCAGCATCCCAAGTAGCTGGGATTACAGGCACCCACCACCACACCTGGCTAATTGTTTTTTTCCTATTTTTAGTAGAGTCAGGGTTTCACCATGTTGGCCAGGCTGATCTCAAGTGATCCACCCCCCTCGGCCTCCCAAAGTGCTAGGATTGCAGAAGTGAGCCACCACATCCAGCCAGAGATTTTTATTTGCTATTTTTGGGTTAGTGTCTGGGAATCTACATTTTTAAACAGCACTTTCCCAAGGGGATTCTGATAATAAAGCAAGTTTGGGGAAACCACGAATTGATCCATCCTTTCAACTTTCCCTGGAAGTTTTCTTATAATTTTACACTTTATTCCAACATTAAAGTAATTTGTTTTATCTCTTTGAAAGGATTACAAGCTCCTTAGGCCAGGTAATGGTGTCTTATAGATTTTGTGTGCTCTGTAGCACACCAACCACAGTCGTTTGCACAGAGAATGTGTTCGATGAATTTGCTGAATGAAAAGCAAAGCTAAGGGAACCATATAATACATGCTCACCAGTGGCAATAGTAGTCCCGACAGTTAACACATCTCATATTTATTGAGTACCTATCTCTTCACCTGCATTGTTCACTCTGTAGCGATTCACTTAAATAATTCTTGAAATCACCCTGTGAGGTAGTTACTGACCTTATCTCCGTTTTTCCATATTTAGAAACTCAGGCACAGGGGAGTGAAGTAATTTGTGTAAGGATAAACAGCTAGACTTTTTTGTTGTTTTGTTTTGTTTTTGGCAAGAAGAAGGAAAGCAAAAAACGTACACAAAGAAAGCACTGTGAGAGTTTGTTAAAGAATCGTTAACTTAGTTCTATAGAAGGGGGATGACGCCACTTTGGCAAAACTGGTCAAAGAAAGCGTTATAGCAGATGTGGCTATTTGAACTCAGCCTTTATGTTTATAACATGTAAAGATAGGGTGTATGAGCATTTCTGGAGAGGGCATGGTATGAATAGCATGGTGGCAGACTAACAGCTTTGGTTTACCTCTCTGGTCGTTTGTCAGCTCGAGGAGGATCAGTGCCATGCTTTCTCCCCTCCTCTATATCTTGATTGCAAGAGTGAAAAGGGGACAATAAGTGGCAGGCCAGCTCTATGAAGCACAAAAGGTATGATTGTTATCCTGTCAGTCACTGAACTTTTGCTTTCCCCTCGAAGCGTCATCCCAGCAACCGCTTCTGTCTCCTGCCTAATCAATGCCTTATTTTGTAAACAATCACTTCCCTGTATCTTGCAGCTTTTATAAACGGTCTTTTAATTCAGTCGTTCCTCTAAAAGCCCTTGTGTCATAAAGGATATGAGGACATTTTGAACAACACCTAAGAGCACAAATTTAAACTCACAAAATAAAACAAAACTGACATGGTTTTAAAAATCTCCCCAACCTCTGTCATGTTCTCTCTGTTTCTTCTTCCTCTTTCCCCCACCTCAACCACAAGTGCATGCATTTGCACACACACAGTGAAGAAGGAATAAAGCAGGCATCCCACCCCCACCCACTCTGCTAACTTAGTAAGGCAATGAAGAAAATCATCAGGACAATGGTAGTAGTTTGAGCTGAGGCTACATGATGTGACTGCAGTGGAAGAATACCTCTACCTATCCAGTGGTGGCTATGTTTTATTTAACATTTATTACTTGGCAGGAGTTCTTGCCAACTACAATGAAATATGAAGAGACAATGCATTTGTCACAATGATCTATGTTTTTCTTTGAGCTTTTTCCTTAACACACACACACACACACAAAGAAAAATTTCAGTGCTCCTCCTTGCTTTTTTCCCTTATCGTCCCTGTCAGGCTCCGCATCATGCCAGACCTTGCAAGAAGAATGGATCATTTGGCACACATTAAAGTTATCTTTTTGTGAGACTTAAATTAAAGAAAAGAAAAAAATCCATGGGGCATTTTCAGGATAGTACGCATGATATCTTATACACATGCCTTTAAATAAAATCTTGGGTTAGATTCCTGTAATCATTTAGTACCTTCAGGCATTTTTCTTACTGGCAGAAGTAGCTCTAGACTCCTGTTCAAAGACAAGTTTCAACTAATTACAACTGGTCTCGCTAAAACTCTCCAAGGAGTTGTCTGAGTGATGCAGAGAGAACAAGAATTTCTTGTTCCAAAATTCTGTTATTTGAGTTTGTGGAGTTTTATGAATCTTTCTGAATGAAAAACATTCTATTAATATTACTGTCCACTAGGGTAACATACTTACAAAGACCAAAGAAATTAACTGTTGGCCATACTTATAATTTATTATAATATATATATAATTCAGATGGATCACATATAATTTAGATAGATCATTTGCAAAGTTCTTAGATGATGGCTTTTGAGATATTGACCCATACAGGGTTTCTCTGTATAATGTCTCAAGTTGGTTAGACTTCCAAACAATCTAATAACTTTTCCTGTAAAATTATGGTTAATTTTATAGCTCATTTTTACTTGATAGTAAATAAATGATACATTGGGTCATAATACATTTTATAATTATTAATTTTCTAAATGTTTATCAAATTTCCTTAAGCTGTTTGACATTATAGCTCCAAAGGCATTTATTAATCCAGAAACCAATATAACCAAATAGTCTCCTTTTTTTGAGTAGAAGACATCTCCCCTGCAAGTTGAAAATTAGTACTTTTTTCACATCGTGATGATGTGAGAACTAATAAGATGTCAGAATTTTTTGAATGCCTTTAAAATAAATGATTTCAAATATCAGGTAGCATTTAACAAAATTTTGACTTGAAAAATTTCTGTCTACTGGGGGGCAAAAAACAAATCAACATTGATTTTTCTGTCAAATCGACATTGACAGAAAAAAATAAATAAATCAACCTTGATCATTAATATGCTATTTTGCTGAATGACCAAAATCATTGTAAATATTCCTCTCTACTTGAACAATAGATGTACAACTGTTTTTGTGTATATATTACTAGAGCTTATGAAAAGAGCGAAACTAAGCCTAAGAGTGATTACTGACTTTCCACAAACTTTCCTCAATCACATAAAGTTCATTTAACAAATAGGCACTGAACAATTGTTACATGCAACAACAGGCACTGAGCTGGTGCAGAGAACAATAACAAGCAATGGGAGATGGTCCTCTCCGCAAGCATACAGTGCAGAGGACACTGGCATTTGTCAGATAATGACACAAAGGCAACATTACGGCTGAGATAAGAGCTACACTAGAGAGTCATCTGTGGAGTCTATTAGGTATTTGGTTTACTCAGGAAAATTTTTGAGATCAGCAGAGATAAATGTATTTTGGAACAGTCTTTCAACTCTTTAAAAATTAATTGCTTTCACAGTTAAACTAAGCAAAGCAGTATGGAAGAAAAAAGCTATTTATATACAGAGGCATTTTTTAAAACCTCCAGATAAATTACGTGTGGTTTTAAATAATTGCTTCCAACTGTGTTTTGGTGGAGTAAGCGGACTTTGGATAAATATTTCAAAAGTGTCATGATCAGATCTAACGACTGTCATGCCATAGATTTTTTTTTAAAAACACTAACACATAAATTTTGCTACATGTGGTTTTGAAATACACCCTTGTCTAGTATAAAATACGTACATACCAAAAAGACAAGGTGAAAAAAATTCTTTCATCCTTTTGTAAAAAATCTGTGACATTTGTCAATACTTGAAAATACTTACATCTATAAAAAAGAGTTAATTTCTTAGAATTTTCAAGAGAATCAGAGTGGACCAGTTAGAATACTCACAATATATATAATCACAAAAAGTTTATTTTAATCAACAGACTTAGCAAATTAAATAGCCTGGCTATGTAAAAGAAAATCTCTGAAAAGAATATGCTACTTTAAAATATTGTATTGCAATATATTGTATTGCTTTGATTTAAACGATATTCACATCAAACATAAAAAATATGACTACGAAAATGCTTTGAGGTTTTCTTTTTTAACATTTTGTACTTTCTTGCATTTTGGTAGTCCTATCAAGATCAAATGCAGGAATGAAAACAGGCCACGAAATGATTGTTCTTGAGAAAGACTATAATCCAAATGTAAAATCTGAAGTTCAAGAATTTGTAGAAAAAAAATCTATATTGGCCTGTACATATTGGAAGAAGTGACCATCCTGCCTTAAAACTAGTACTTAACCAAGTTACTGGGTAACCCAGGTGGGGTACCATGAAATAAGACTTGAAATGCATTCTTATGTCATAATGTCATAGCTTCATATGACTGATTACAGTAGAACTACTCATTAGGAGCAGCCTAGCCAGGCCTGGTGGTTCAAGCCTGTAATCCCAGCAGTTTGGAAGGTCAAGGGGGATGGATCATGAGGTTGGGAGATAGAGACCATCCTGGTTAAGACAGTTAAACCCTGTCTCTACTAAAGATACAAAAAATTAGCCTGGTCTGGTGGCAGGTGCCTTAGTCCCAGCTACATGGGAGGCTGAAGCAGGAGAATCGCTTGAACTTGAGAGTCAGAGGTTGCAGTGAACTGAGATCATGCCACTGCACTCCAGCCTGGGTGACAGAGGGAGACTCTGTCTCACAAAAAAAAAAAAAAAAAAAAAAAAAAAAAAGCAGCAGCCTTTTTATTGTATTCACTTTTGTAGCTATTTCCTAGTGCAACGATTAGACAAATGGTTACACAACACCTGTTTGTTAATAACACTTAGTCACTTAGCCTTTCTACCACAAAATAATTTTTACAGCACATGAACTTGAGGATACAACTTGTCCTTTTATCTTTCTCAACTCAAAAATTAGCTTTTAGAATATGCCAAAGACCTATACACACTTACAAGGACAGTTTTTCATCCTTTGACACAAAAATATCTGTTGCTCATGGTTACACTATCTGCAGTAGTTCTGTTTACCTTGGGGTTTCTTTTAGAGGTAACTGAAAAAGACAACCAAGCCCCTGCTACCTAACTGGGATCACTCCAGGAAACTCACTTGTAATCATTGTTTAATGTTTTCCTTTGCTGAAAGAGTTAACTGTCTGCAGCAACAAGACAGAATGAAATAAAAGAAAAGAAGTAAACAAAAATATACCATAGCTAAAGTGATTGCATTTTTCATATTCATCTTAATCGAAAATATAATTGCTTTCATTTGTAAACAGTACATTTAATTGGATAGTTAAACTTGGTTCCATATTTAGCTTCTGAATGCTTATGAAAGAGAAGCTCACACTGGCCTCACTTATGTTTTGCACATTTTAAAATCAAGTACAAACATAAAAAGAAGTTCACTTTCCAAGCTTCATAAACTGTGGTTTTCACTCATAGGACTATCTGTTATTAAGATTTAGAGGTCACTCACTGCCCTTTGGTAATCTTATCTCAAAAAAAAAAAAAGATTCCTCATCCCCACTGACATAAACAAAATGTCATATATTTTTATAAATGTGCATCAGCCTCTGCTGCGTAATCTACTTTGTTAAACAGAGGAAATAAGAATTCTGTGGCTAAGGGTGCATAAATAAATAGAAGGTAGCATTTTCCTCTCACTGAATTGACTTCTACTCTCTTTTTTTTCTAAGTCTGCTGTGATTCAGTAAAGGAAATGTAGTTCACATTGTTTACAAGGTCAGCAATAACATTCTTGGGATGAAATTTATTTTTTTCCCCAGAAAATCTACACTGGATCCAGCAGTTGGTCATGAAAAAAATGGGGATGACGACAACAATAACAATCACAGGCATACATCAGAGATATTGCAGGTTCCGTTCAGGACCACTGTAATAAAGCAAGCCATATTTTTGTTTTCCCAGTGCATATAAAATTTGTGCTTACACTATACTGAAGTCTATTAAGTATATAAGCATTATTCCTAAAAATATGTACATGCCTTAATTAAAAATATTCTTGCTAAAAATGCTAATAATAATCTGAGCCTTCTGTGAGTCACAGTTGCTTTGCTAGAGTAGAGTCTTGCCCAAGCACTGACAGCTGCTGACTGACTAGCAGGGTAGTTGCTGAAATTTGGGATGGCTGTAGCCATTTCTTGGAATAAGATAACAATGAAGTTTGCTGTATAAATTATTATTCCTTTCACAACAGATTTCTCTAAAGCATGCAAAGCTATTTGATGACATTTTATCCACAGAAGAATGTCTTTCGAAATGGAGTCACCCCTCTCAAACCCTGCCTCTGTCTTAACTAAATTTATGAAATATTCAAAATCCCTTGTTATTTCAGTAGTGTTCACAGCATCTTCACTAGGAGTAGATTCTATCTCGAGAAATCACTTTCTTTGCCCATTCATTCAACTTTTATCATGAGACAGCAGCAATTCAGTCACATCTTAAGGCTCCATTTCTACTCTAGTTCTCTATTTCCACCAAGAGAAAATAGAGAAAGAAAAACTTTTTTTGTGGTTACTTCCACCACCAAAGTCTTGAACTTCCTCACAGTTATCCATGAGGATGGAATCAACTTCTTCCCAACTCTTGTTGATGTTGATATTTTGCCCTCTTTCCATGAATCATGAAGATTTTAATGGTATATAGAAAGGTGAATCCTTTCCAGACAGTTTTTCAATTTAATTTGCTCAGGTTGTCTATCTATGGTAGCTATAGCCAAAATGTATTTCCTAAATAAATAATAAGACTTAGAAGCCAAAACTATTCCTTGACTCATGGGCCACAGAATAAATGTGTTAGCAGGCATGAAAACAACATTATCTCCTTGTACATCACGATTAGAGTTCTTGGGTGACCAGGTACATTGCCAGTGAGTGGTAATATTTTGAAAGAAATCTTGTTTTCTGAGCAGCGTCTCAACATTGGCCTTAAAATGTGGAATAACCAAGCTATAAACAGATGTGCTGTCACCCAGGCTTTATTGTTCCCTTGATAGAGCACAAGCAGAGTAGAAGATTTGGCATAATTATTAAAGGTCCTAGGACTTTTGGAATGGTAAAAGAGCATTAAAAATCACCAGTTGTATTCAGCCATAACAAGATAAACTGCTTTGAAGCTTTGAAGTCAAGCATTGACTTCTCTCTAGCTATGAAAGTGATAAATGGCATCTTCCTCCAATAGAAGGCAATTGTTACAGGTTAGATGTTTGTTCCTTCCAAACTTTATGTTGAAATTTGATCCCCAATATTGGAAGTGGGGCCTAATGGGAAATATTTGTGTTATCTTGACAGATTTTTCATAAATACATTAACGCCCTTCTTTTGAGGCTAGTGAGTTATTGTTTCCGTAAAAGCTGGTTGTTAAAAATAGTCTGGCACGTCCCCTCTCTCTCTTGCTTCCTCTCTCACCATGAAATTTCTGCTCACAGCAGCTCCTCTTCACCTTCCACCACCAGGGGAAACAGCCCGAGGCTTACACCAGATGCCCAGTCATTCAGCAAACAGAATCATGAACCAAAATCCTTTATTCCTGTAAATTACTCAGTCTCAGGTATTCCTTCATAGCACAGCAAAACAGACTAAGACAGCTGTTTCGTCTACATTGAAAATCTGTTGTTTAGGGCAGCCACCTTCGTCTATTATCTTGGGTAGAATTGCTTGAGAATTTGCTGTAGCTTCCACATTAGCACTCCTGGCTTTGCCCTGCACTTTTACGTTACGGAGATGGCTTCTTTTCTTTAACCTTATGAACCAATCTCTGATAGCTTCCACTTTTCTTCTGCAGCTTCCTCATTTCTCTCAGCCTCCAGAGCTGAAGAGCATTAGGATCTTGCTCTGGATTCGTGTTTGGCTTAAAGGAATGGTCTAATCTATCCAGACCAATTAAACTTTTTTCATTTTCAGCAATAGGCTGTTTCACTTTCTTATCATTCATTTGTTCACTGGAGTAGCACTTTTAATTTCCTTCAAGAACTTTTCCTTTGCATTCACAACTGGGCTGTTTGGACAAGAGGCCTAACTTTTGGCCTATCTCGGCTTTCGACATGCCTTCTTCATTAATCATTTCTAGTTTTCGATTTCAAGAGAGAGACATGTGTTCAAATGAAAGAGACTCTTCCTTTCATTTGAACACTTAGAAGCTATTATAGGGTTATTAATTGGCCAAATTTCCATGTTGTGTCTCAGCAAACAGGAAGGCTCAAGGGGAAGGAGAGACCTAAGGGGAATGTTCCGTGAGAGGAGCAGTCAGAACTCACATAACCCTTATTGCCTGAGGTTGTCATCTTCTCTGGGTTCAGTTCATTGTACCCCAAAATTTTTGATAGTAACATCAAAATCCCCGATCACATATCATCCTAACAGATATAATAATATGAAAAAGCTTAAAATACTGACATAATTATTAAAATGTGATGCAGACATATAAAGTGAGCACATGCTTTTGGAAAATGGCGCTGATAGAATTGCAGTGTTGACATACACCTTCAATTTGTAAACAGAGTAAAGCAAAGTGCAATAAAACAAGGTATGCTCACATTGTAGTTTACAACAACTGAGCACATCATGGTGCTATACTCTACGTTAGGTACTTTACACACGTCATTTAACTTCATCCTCAGAATACTCTCTGAGAAAGTTACTAATAATATCTCTGTCTTACAGATGAAAGGACTTAGGTTCAGAGAAGTTAGGATGCTTACTCCATGAGGACAGAGCTTGTAATCTGGCTTGCTGCTAGTGCCTGGAAGAGCACTTGGCACTTACTGGGCATAAGTACTCATATTTATTCATAGGCTGGATGAATAAATAAATTAGTATTCATGGTATATTTGGGGGAGATTTAAGGAAGGTGCTAAGTGGTGGCATTGACAATGAAAATGTAGAGGATTGTGAATCATAACTATTAGAAAATAGTATAATTGTATAGATGAAGAGCAAAAGTCTTGCATTTCCCTTGCTCTATTTCCGAAACTTATTTCCTAGATTTGGCCACAGTTAACGGTTTTATGTGTGTCTTTTACACAGTCACACATGAACATACACACCACAAACACTTTTTATATGTCATCAAAAAGATCATAAAACTGTTTTTTAACTTTTAAAATTAAAAATTTATTGTTTTTAATTTTTAAAAATTGCAGGGCCAGGTTCATGCCTGTAACAGTGGCTCATGCCTGTAATGCCAGCACTTTGGGAGGCTGAGGCAGGTGGATCACGGGGTCAGGAGTTCAAAACCAGCATGGCCAACATGGTGAAACCCCATCTCTATTAGAAATACAAAAATTAGCTGGATGTGGTGGCACATGCCTGTAATCCCAGCTACTCAGGAGGCTGACGCAAGAGAATTACTTGAACCGGGACCCAGGAGGCAGAGGTTGCAGTGAGACGAGATTGCACCACTGCACGGCAGCCTGGGCTACAGAGTGAGATCCCTTAAAAAAAAAGAAATGTATGTGTGATGACTATATGAGAAATGTGATTTTAGGTTTAAAGAAGTAAGTTCAAGCATCAGTTTAGGTTATGTCTATGGCTCTGAAGATGATGAGACAACCAGCTGACTGATAGAAACATAAGTAATGCACATATATGTCTATGCACTTTGTGTCTCAAAAGATCTCTATAAGACTTTCTCTGACATATGTGATAGAGACAATAGAAATGGCCAAAGGAAACAGCTGGTCTAGATGGATTAGAGAGCTAAGTCTAACCAGATTGTAGAGGATGGGTAAATCAGTTCCCAATAACTATCCATGGTTCTTCCTAGCTTATTAGAAGGTGGGGTTGCTGCCATGAGCTCTGAAATACAATCATGGGTTGCCTGACAGAGATATGTTCTGAGAAACGTATCACGAGGCAATTTTGTCATTGTATGAACATTATAGAATATACTTAACATAAGCCTAGATGGTATTCTACTACACACATAGGCTGTATGGTATAGCCTATTGCTCCTACGCTACAAACTTGTGCAGCATAATACTATCTGAATACTGCAGGCAATTATTTGTGTGTCTAAATATATCTAAACACAGAAAAAGTTTCAGTAAAAATACAGTATTATAATTTCATGGGACCACTGTCTTCTCTATGGTCCACTGTTCACTGAAATGTCATTACACGGCACATGACTATTGTTTCTAAAGCCTCAATCAAGGGTAACTTAAAATCTGTTTTTTAAGAAAATTTGTGGCCAGGTGCAGTGGCTCATGCCTGTAATCCTAGTACTTTGGGAGGCCGAAGTGGGCAGATCAGAGGTCAGGAGATTGAGACCGTCCTGGCTAACACGGTGAAACCCTGTCTTTACTAAAATTATAAAAAATTAGCCGGGCATGGTGGCACGTGCCTGTAGTCGTAGCTACTCGGGAGGCTGAGGCAGGAGAATCACTTGAACCCAGAGGCAGAGGTTGCAGTGAGACAAGATCACGCCATTGCACTCCAGCCTGGGCAACAGAGTGAGACTCCGACTCAAAAGAAAAAAATAATTCCTGCCTAAGCAAGAGGCAAGATGGTATTTTTATGAAGATGAATTTTACAGGGTTATTGTGACTATTAAATGAAATACTAGAAATGAGATTGGCTTTTATTGCTAACATTGATAAAGGACCTGGAATTCAGGAAAGTAATCAGGTCAGCTGGAAGCTGAGAGCTTAGCTTGCATTTAGGCTGAAATAAGAAAACTAGTATTTGTTAAAGCTCTCTGAATTTATTTGGCAAATATCTCTGGAGGATGAATGTACTGAAATAAGTTAGTTACCAGGTGCTATCACCTTAACCAGGTGGGGTGAGCGAAGTGGCATCATTTTTTTGATAGTGGCGACTTTTCCTTCAAATTAGAAGTCCTTTAAAGTTCCTAATATCAAGTCAGAGACAATTGAGTGACTAGACCAGAGACAATATGTCTAAATAATTATCCCTTAACAACTGGGTAACCCCATGTTTTTTCTCCCCTTTAGGAATTTTTACACCCCTGTTGGGTGGGCCGATCTGCAACTACAAGTAGCATGGGGGCTGCAGTTTGAGAAATGTGAAAGCACCTGAATCTATGTGGCATGATGAGGGGCAAAAACCAGTGATTTGTACATAGAAATGGCTTCTTGTACCATTAGGCTTTAGTTGAAGAAATTGTGCCTAGTTTGTGGCAGGGACCCAAATTGCTTAGATAGCTTCTAGAAGACTATAAACAGAGTTTAAACATACTAGCGTGTTAAATGCAAACATACAGAGTGACAATAGTGTCTTTCTTAGAGGAAACATTGTAGAAAACAAAGAAATGGTTTGGCCTTAAATAAAACTGTTAAGTAGCTGAAGTTTTATCAACACTTAGCAAAGAAGCTATGCCCCTATCCTTTTCTACCATCTCCTGAGGTCAGTCAATAGCTCCTGACTGACCCAGATTCAGAACTTATTGATGGCTGTTCTCTTTTAGGAAAATATACCCAACCTATATCTTCAGAGGTAAAGAATCAATTAAATGCTTTCCAGTGGGAATCAATTAATTCAAACTCTGTTTTTCTCAGTCTTCTTATCACATTTTTCTTCCTCTCTCCAATTGAATGTTGGAATTACTCAGACCTGGGTAGGAGGTGCTCTTCTATTCTCTTCTCCTTTTCTACTCTTTCTAAATAATCATTTTAATCATAATAATCATATTACAATAATCTTTGTAATCATCTAATAATCTGTTACCTGTCCAGATTACTTCTCTAAGCATAACTGCCCAGTGGGTTCTCCGTATTATGTTCTCAAGGTTAAATATATTCGATCTCCTTCTCCAAGTGTGCTCATCTGCAGGTTTTCCCTGTCACCATAAATGCAGTCTTCTTCCACCCAGTCACTTAATTTACAGCCCCAAATTCCTTCTGTCTCCTTATTCTTCTATTTCTACATCCTATCTATCATTAAGTCTACCAGGCATTTATTAAGTCTTCCCCTAGTTATATTTAAAAGGTACCCTCTTATTGCATCTCCACAGCGATTGCTCTGGGTCAAGCCACTATCAATTTTGGTTCGGATAATCATGTTAGTCTTTTATGTGGTTAACGGATTCCATTATCTCTCTCTCCAATTTGTTCTGCATACAAAACCCTGAGATCTCCTTACCAAACTAAATTGAATCATGTCACTTCCGTGCTTATAACCCTACTGCACTTGCTATAAAATATAAAGTCCTTGATATGATAAACAAGTTTGTACCATCCGACTTCTTTCTTACCACTGAAGTCCAGCAGTCTCTCTAATTACACTAACCTAAAGGTTAGTTTATGATAACCTTGAGCTTTGGAGACATACAAATTTGATAAACCTAAAGGTTATCATGAAGTTTAACACATACTATTTCCTCTGTCTAGAATAGCTTTTTTCTTCTCTTTACCTGGCTAATACTTACTAATCCTTCAGGTCTCAGCTCTAGACTCTACTCTGAAAACTACCACCTGGAATTGACACATTTTCCAATCTGTTCATATTTTGGCCAAAGAAAGTCATATGGTCACACTTGAACTTAACAGGACTGGGAAATATAATCTTTCATTGTGGATATAAATTAATTATTGATAAATAGTTATACAGTCTACAACAATTAGCTTGCAATAAGACAATAAAGATGAGTGAATATGTTAAGTTTCTTTGCTTTTGGTTAGAATTATATTAACTAACTGTGAGCACACTAGTGGCTTCATGCTGATAAGAAACTTGACTATATCTGTATATATAATTTCAATGAAAATGGGAGTTAAGTATTATTAGGTAAACTCAATTTTCTTGAAAGATGGAATCTTTCAATATGAGGGCCAATGTGGAAAATAAGTGTCTTTGCAGGGGAAAATTCACTATTTACTGACCTAAATAACCTGAAATATTTAATTAATGTTTGATATGCTAACAGAAACTCATTTTATTTTATTTTTTAATTTTTTTTATAGAGATGGGGTCTTACTATGTTGTCTAAGCCGATCTTGAACTCCTGGTCTCAAGTGACCCTCCTGCCTCATTCTCCCCAAATGCCAGAACTACAGGTGTGAGCAATGATGCCTAGCTGAAACTCAAACATTTAAAATGTAACCTTCTAGTGATAATGTCCTTTGTATTTTGTTTAAGTCAAATCTAGTGGTGGAGATTTGAGGTGTTGAAGGCAGGATCATGACAATCTCCTCTATCCTCTCTCTCTCCTTCTTTTTCACAGATGTTCACTTTTCATGAAATCTTTGATATCTTAAAAAAAGTTATTAGAAGAAATTTGCAGACAGAGATAACTTATTGTGAAATACCCATTTTACTTGAAAATATAATTATAGTCATGATAGTGTCAATAAAAAGGAAAGGAACAAATACTCTTTGAGCTTTTACTCATATGTAAATTCTCCAAACAACTCTAAGAAACTGCATTATTAGTTCTATTTTACAGCTAAAAATCATTAGATGCTGAGAGAGAATGTACCTAAGGATACAAAGATAGTAGGTGGAAAGGTAAGGATAAAACCTCAAATTTGTATGTCTCCAAAGCTCAACCTGTTACCTCAATGATGATGATCTGGAGACCCTTTCAAGTCCCTTAAATCAGAGTTCATCCACAACCTCAGGTATTGGGCTCATTGACTGATTATTATTATTTTTTTGACCAGGTCTATAAGGAAACAATTTGTAGGATTACCATAAATATAATTAAAAATTGGAGCTATGCCTTTACTTAAGGCTTTTATTTCTTGGATTTAATCCCAACATCCTAAACTGCTGAAAAAATCAAATATCACTTATAAATCAAAAATGTCTTCTAAAATAATAATTGATTACTGTCCGTTCTAAAATAACAATGGGTTACATTAATTGTAATCCATTGTTATTTTAGAAGCCCCAATAGACTATCTGAAATATTGAGTGACTACCAATACGACTTTAAAGAGCCTAATATAGGTACATCAGCCTGGCAATGAAACATGCTTACCTCCTGCTAAGCATCCCATCAAGGCAGCATGGTTGATGCGGATTAAGGCATAGTCTCAGGAGCCAGAATGCCTGGTTTGAAGTTTGACTATACTATTGCTAGTTATGTAGCCTTGGACAAACAACTTCTATTTGGTCTAATTTCTTGTATTGTAAGATTAGATAATCATAGAATGCATCTCCTGGGGTTGTTACAAGGATGATATGAATTAAAATTTGTAGGATGCTTAGAGCAGTGCCTAGCAGCAGAGTACGTGCTATATCAGGTCTTAAACTATAAGGACATTTCTATTAGGTCAGGTTCACTGATTTCTTCATTATTATCTATTGTGTGCTAGTCATCATCATGTATAACTCTGGCCAAAATAGGTAACCTCAAGAATCTCTTAGAAAGGGAATTTTTGAAAGTATATGTGTTTAATAAACATAGAATTTTCCAGTAGATAGACAATGCCTTTCACCTTCTTTTGTTGTTCTTTTTTGAACAGAAATACAGTCTTGGTACTTAGAAGAATAGCAATAACAATATCAACAATAACAAAGCAGAAAAATAAAAAGTTCCTGTTTTTCTCAATAGTTACCTGAAAAAACAATAACACAATTTAAGATTTCACTATAATGGTCATGTAGACTGGCCAACCCTGAACTTGTTTCCAACAAATGACTTAATACAGAAGAAAACATTATTTTATTGACTAGCCAATGTCAACATTGCCCTAAGGAAAATGTGCTCACATTTTCTAAGGGAACCTATCATTTAATGCCTTTTATATTTTAAATTATAATTTGAGCTGGGAACATTGCCATCATTTTTGTAAATAACCAGAGTTACATCGATCAATGTAGATAATATTACATATCTCAGAGAGGCAATATCCATTTTTCTATATAATATGGAGCCTTAGATAGAAAATGAAAGAACTTAAAGAGTTGGTTATTTTATTTTTTATTCCAATGGAATATTTTGCCTTTAAAAGAAAAAATAAAATTACATGTGGAAAATGAATTGTTGGTTGTATACATAAAAACTTCTTTAGGTTGTATACAGTACAGAAGGTAGGGGTAATTTTTGAATAACTAAAGGTATTGGGACACATTGGATGAACACAATGGCTGCTTTGTAGAGTCAAATGTGTACTTAGAGAAATAGTGAGTTTTCACTGATTCAATTTGCTTAGTAATAGAACAACATTTTTTTCTCCCTTTGGTCTTTTATCTTTTACTTAACAACTTATCATTCAGCCTCTCACTGAGCCAGTAGCGCTGGGTTTTGATTTGACAATGTTTGCTTGCAATTTGACAATGTATCCTGGTCTCAAGATGACTGGCAAGAGCATTTCGTGAACTCAGAAATTTATTAGTATTAATATTTCCAAAAGTTACATTTACCAATGCATATTGCACTTAGATGACTACACTTTAAAATGAATTTATAGCAAAGACTTATTTATTAATGTTTAATGTTGCTTTTGTAGCCACATAAAATATTTTATTAAAAGCTTCAAATTTATTCTGGTTTCTTCTAAAGGATGAAAGTTTGTGTCAGTCAGGGCAAAAATTAATGGCTTACAATGTTCCCTGCTGAACCTTTCTCTAAAATTTGCCTTAAAAAAGATTTAAAACAAACTTTTTCTGTAGACCACCCTGACATTTTAATTTGTTGCTGTTTTTGTTTTCCTGCTAGCTTCATACACTCCCACCACTAAGATAAATAATATGAGGCCACAGTCTGTTGTCTGAGCTGTTGGTGACTTGGTGATAGAATTCTCCAAGTTCATTCTTCTACATGAATTTAGTGAGCTAGTTCAAAAGGGAAACATCATTTTTTTGTGATTTTTAATTTAATGTTGGGAAAGATGGAGTTTTGTGGTGGTGATTTTATGTATGTTATCAAATTTTATAACTTTTGATTTCAATAAGGAAAACCCAAAATTTACTACTCACAATCTTGCAGTCAACAGTTCAATTTGTTTTATCTTAGCACATTGCAATTAATTTTACACACTTATAAAAATGACTTATAAAATGGATGAGCAAATTAGGAAGATGAGCCTAATCTCATGACTAGTTATTCTAAGGAAAAGGAGAGTGAGAATTGGGAATAATGGGGAAGAAAAAACAGGGAAAAGTATTCTTGGAGAATTTAGTTTCTTCTAACAGAGCAGGGTTTCACATGTATTAAGCCAACTATTGTTCTCAGCTATCTTCTGAGCGAGAACTTTATCTTTCTGGTTTTACAAATAAGTGCTTTGAGATAAGTGAGTTTGAGTAACTTGCCCAGTTTACCAAGCAGAAAGAAGCAGAGTTTCCATGCAAATCTAAGGAGGTCTTAACTATTAAGCCTATTCACCATGATTAAAGGACCTTTATAGAGAAAGGATACCTTTGGGAAGTGTTTTAAAAAAGAAGGTTTTGGGCAAGGTAAACATCAAATGATACTGATGGGCAGTGAAATAGATTTGCTGCTTGCTCTGTGGCCTGGGACATCCCTACTTTTAGGTCTGTCCTACATAGACCATTTAATTCTGAAAACCTTAGAGGGAGAGAATTATTTACATTTATGAAATGTATCTAATATTAGTGTCATTGGCACTGATAGGTCCTGCAGATTTGGAAATCTGACACCGAGTTCTAATCTGTGATTCCTTCTAATCTGTGATTCCTTCTAATCTGTCATTCTAATCTGTGGTTACTTATTGATCACTATGATATTTGAAAGCAAATTGAAAATAACAAAACAAAACAAAACTCAAACACTGAAATGTTTGGAATTTGAAGTCCCTTTCCTTGGGTAGGTATTTATAGACAGGTAGGTAGGTAGAAAGATAGAGTGACGGACAGATGGAGATAGAGAACTCCAGCCTATTATTTCTGTTCAGACAGATAGATCATTTTAACAAGAAGTTAATGTAGAAAAATTCTCCTTTGTTTTAACAGGCCATTTCAGAAACAGGCACCCAGGGAAAATTTCTATGTTAGAAATTAGTTTTGATCTACTTTGTAAATAAGGAAGCCAGAGCACTTTTGAATGTCTAAGCGCAGAGCTCAGACCGGAATTTCTGTTGTAAACGTGTGAGGCAAGCTGAAAGGCCCATATGCCAATCCTGCTATGGAGTTTTTTCAAGGATATGTAGAAGAGCATGAAAGTCTCAGACAGAAAAGAAGATACGTCAGTCTGTACATATACCTGCATTTCTCAAAAGTGACCAATTGTTCAGAGACAATATGAAACCTAAAACAAGCATTTTAGAAAGCCTCCCTAATTTAATGGTAGGGTGAAGTAACAGCAATAAAAATCATCAAATTCTTAAGAAGCAATAACTTCATTGATTTCAGCTGTAAAAATGATACAAATATGTTGTTAATGTGCTAAGCCATCAGCTTCATTTCCTACTTTAGTGCTATGCTTTCAAATAATTTTTCTCTTTTATTATTGGTAGTTTCTCCTTTTTTTTTTTTTTTTTTTTTTTTTTTTTTTTTTTTTTTTTTTTTTTTTTTTTTTTTTTTTTTTTTTTTTTTTTTTTTTTTTTTGATTTTTAAAATGATCTCACATGTGCACAACAAAGCAAATGTTTGCTTGGGCTGTGTTGTTTTCTTAGCACCATTATGGAGATAAGGTAAGGAAAGGACATTTGTACTATAGCAGTGTGAGAGGCTTTTTCAAAAGCATTTTTGTAATGTGACCATTAGCTGCTGATGGAGTTGCCATGGTTATAAGAGGTCCACTGTGGGAGAAATCTTCATTTATTATCAGATTTCGACAGCAGCGGTCAGAATGCTTGATGGGGGAAAAAACATAAGAACAACATAAAAGAGCCTTAGCCATGTTAACCACACAACGAGTTGAGTTATAACATTAAAAAAAATTCAACAATAAAGTCATGGATGAGTTGAGTGCCAAGAAAAATCTTGCTTTTGAAATAAAATGTATTCCTGTAAACAGCAGAGGCAGAAAATGATAGTCTACTAAAGAAACAGGGAGAAATGGCAGCAGGCATAAACCTGCTGAGTTGTATGCGATTAAATTATTTTATGTAATAGTTTACATTGATTGTGCTGCTCTCTATGCTTTCTTTCTCATGGAAAAATCTGGGTGATTTAAGCTACAACTTTAAGAGTTACTGAGCTTCATGTGTCTCTTGTGGCATTTTAGTACAAGGAAAAGCCCTTGTACTAGGTGTACCTGAAAGCCCTAGAAATATTATTGTCACCGAAAAAGTATAATAAATCTTGTTACATAGGCCTCAGTATGCTATGGATTCATATCCTCCATGGAAAATCTATGATATACATGTTAGCTTTCTCCTATGGCCTTAGTACTGTAATGGGACTTTGACGGGGTTTTTATGTTTTTGCCTCTTTAGAATAGCTACTGATTTCTTTTGATGCTTCAGTGTTTACAAAAGAACCACGGTTTGTCTCTAGTTTCAAAAATATTAATATGTAATAAATTATGTAGAATTTATTTCTGGTTGGGTCAGAAGAGATCCTACCCTTGCTGGATTCTGTGCAAAGATGAGTCTGTGATGTTTCACAGTCTGCTGAACAGAGGCAAAACTTAGCTTACAGAAACAGTGAGCAGCAGGGATGAAAACTCTGAAGGCCAAGGCTTTCTGGGGATAAAATCTGACCGACGTACCGAAAGAGAGGGCTAATAGTTGTGGAAAGTGCGTGGTCTTTTAGAGGGGAGAAAGGATAAGTGAAGGATGCTGAGGGAAAGCCTGAGCATCTGGAATGAGTCTGCATACCGCAAGCTTTGTGGTGATACCGGTCTTCGTTTCTGCACGACTCAGCTGTCACTGCCTGGGGCTTTGATCAGAAGGCCTCACCCCAGGTCCTGGGGCTGTTTCTCTTCCCTGCCTTGCTGTAGTCTCCATCTTCTCTAAAATAATTTACTCAGTTAACTTTTAAAACCATACTAATAATTTTATTGTGGCCTAAGGGCATTCAGGGGACAAACTCCTTACAAATCAGATGACAGCTATACAGTCTCATGTATCTTCATCAGCTGCACACAGGTTCTCACTGTCACCAACATCTTCATAGACTAGTGATGCTTCCTGTCCTTTCTCCCTTGCCTTCCATTTGCTGATAACCTATTGCACTCTGATTTTCATTGTCTTTGCTCCACCAAATCTACTCTCCCAAGGTCACTAATGACTCAGTTGTCGATTGCAGCAGATGATTTTCAGTCATGACCTTCTTGGTCTCTGTTCTCTTAGTCTCTGCGGCATCCCTGCCCCCAAACCTGCTCCTGTGGGTTCTCATTTATGGAGCACTGCATATATGCCAAAAATTTAGCAAAGTTTTTACAAATTACAAGGTAGGCATAGGACAGTGAGATTTAGAGAGTTCAAGTAACTTACTGAGCAGTCTGCTTCCTGGCCAAAAAACCTATGAGTGATTGTTCAGGTCCGACTATAGTCAGTGATGAAGGCTTGCCCAGCAGGTGTCACAGGGGAAATCTGCCCTCCCCACGCCAGACTTGGTGCAGTGCAGTTTCTAAAGGGAGCTGCAGTCAAGGCCCCAGGCCTCCCTGACAGACCACACGTTATGCATATTTGCATTCCTACTCCTGGTGCCATCATTGAGAGCTCTCTTTGGCTGGGGCCTTTGGCAGGAGCCCCACTCAGGTGCCTCTGCTGAAACCACCTTTTGGGAAGAAGGGGAAAAACTTGAAAACACTTGTCCCTCCTCTGACTCAGGAGTCAATACTTTTCCATTCCTGGCTCTTTTTCGTTGTTCTCTTGTCAGGCCCCCACACTGCTTAAGCATTTTGTTTGGGGCTCCCTCAGCAATAAGATAACTCCAATATCTGTGCTGATCTACCTCATCTTGACCAATGTGATCTTCCATGGGCAACTGGAATGGGGTCAGGGGGAACCAGTGCTCTTTGGTTCTCCAGTTCAGCCTGTTGATTGTACTACTGCAGTAAGAGTTTAAAGGCTTGGCTGTCATGTTCATTTTTTTGGCTTGTTGTTTTAGCCAGCTGCTCTGAGACCTGGAAGCTTAGCTGTCTCCAGCACATGTTGATGGTACATGTACCTAGTTCACACCATACAAACTGGAGATGGGGTTAAAAGTCAGTGTGACTAAAACAATCTGAGTTCTTAACTACTGTCTAGGCTGCACTCATATTTTCTGAGCATTTTTCTGAGTTGTTTCCGTGAGACCCTCATCCCTGTTTGTCTCAGACTTCTGCAATTTTACTCTTCCTAAGAGACTTATTCTTTCCTATGAATTTCACCACCAATTGTAACCTGATGACTCTTCAATCTTTATTGCCATCCCTAATCTCTCTTTTGCACTCAGAATAATTCCAGTGGTTTACTAGATATATCTACTTAGATGGTCCAGAGACAACTCATTCATGTACTCATTCATTCACTCATTCATCATTCATATATTTAATATAATTATTGAGTATTGCCTATGTGCCAGGCTCTGTATTAGGCCCTAGAGACACAGGTGTGAATAAGAAAGCACAGTCTCTCTGCTGTCCTGGAACTTGCACATACACAATTTTAGTGACAGATACCGAAGCTGAGCCATTTAATTATACATGCATTGGGTGCCATAAATCAAAGTGCAAAGTGTTATAGAGTTAGTACAAAAGAAGTTTCTAATTTAGCTTGGTGCTTCACAAAATGATTCTCTGGGCAGTTGAATGGTGGCTCACACCTATATTCCCAGCACTTTGGGAGGCCAAGGCGGGTGGATCACCTGAGATCAGGAGTTTGAGACCAGCCTGGCCAATATGGTGAAACTCCATCTCTACTAAAAATACAGAAATTAGCCAAGCATGGAGGTGGGGGCCTGTAATCCTAGCTACTTGGGAGACTGAGGCAGGAGAATCGCTTGATCCTGGGAGGTGGAGGTTGCAGTGAGCCACTGCACTCCAGCCTGGGCAACAAAGCAGGACTCTGTCTCAAAAAAAACATTAAGAAAAGGATTCTCTGAGGCAATGGTATTAGTAGAGTTAGCAAGAAAAGGGAGGGGAGGAGGAAAGAGTGTCACAGAGAGCAGAAATAGTATTGAAGAAGAAATACAACACAGTTGGAGTATAGAGGTGGTGTGATTCCAGTAACACCAGGAAATCCGGAGGTTTTATTTCTTTTCTAAAATCTAATCTGAATTTAGAGGTTTTTCAGTCATGTTTCATCCTGGATCTTCAGTCTATAGACTGAAATCTACTACTAGATCTTGATATTTTACTCAGCAGGTCTGTAAATGGGTTACTGCCCTCTTCCTTAGCTCCCGGATATTCTCATTAAAAATTCCAGAATATCTGGGTGCGGTGGCTCATGCTTGTAATCCCAGCACTTTGGGAGGATGAGGCAGACAGATCACCTGAGGTCAGGAGTTCAAGACTAGCCTGTCTAACATGGCAAAACTCCATCTCTACTAAAAGTACAAAAATCAGCCGGATGTGGTGGTACATGCCTGTAGTCTCAGCTACTCAGGAGGCTGAGGCAGGAGAATAGTTTGAACTCAGGAGGCTGAGGTTGCAGTGAGCCCAGATCGTACCACTGCACTCCAGCCTGGGCGACAAAAGCGTGACCCTGTCTCAAAACAAAACAAAACAAAACAACACAACAACAAAACTCTGGAACATGCTGTAGTGAGGGCTTCTCTCTCTCCCCTAATGGACAACTAGTAAGGGTCACCATCAACTGTCCCTCCTCTTTTCTTCCCTCTCATTCCTCTCTGTTTCTTCTTTTCTCCCTTTAGTCACCTTCATATGGGCACCCATGTAGCCTCTCTTCTGGTAATTACAAGGCTTTGATTAAAGGATCAATAGGTAACCCAGTGAAGGATATAGAGTAGAGAAATTACATGTAATTTGGGATTGTTTCAATGACTTCCTAATAGTATATTTCACAGGTTAGCTGCATATTTTAAAGAATTAATAAAATATTACATACCTACAAAAGAATATGTGTGACATATATTTAAGTTAAAAGCATAATAAATAACTATCTATGAAGCTATGATGCAACATAAAATTATAGATCATCAAATGATGATGCCAACCAAGGAGGTTGGCTGCCTAGTCTATCTTCCTTCCCATTGCAGGAATCATCTCTACTCCACCTCAGAAAGATGAAAATTCTGCATGTGCTTGAACATTTTACCTAGTAGACATGGCTCCCTGGAAATAACATGATGGTTTTAGAATGAGGAGTATTTGTCCTTTTTGAGTATTATAGAAGTTTGAGGAAAAATCAAACCTGGATGGTAGCAGAGCCTCTACAGGACTCATTTTGTGTCTTTTAAATATGTTTAATGTCTTCATCATTTACATTTCAACAGTAACTCACTCTATTGCCTGAAACCACCCTCATCAAGGAGGATCATTCTAGTGGAAAGAATGTCTGTTGACAGAGAGCCTTGGAAGTGGTGATAGTATATTGTTTAGAATAGACTCGCCCTTTAAAGGAACAAATCAAATCACAGATATTGTGAAGAACGTGGTCTGCCTTTAACTAGTCTATTATTTTACTAAATGATAGAATAAAAATCAAGAAGAATCTATAACATATGACTCCCAGAAGACAAGGCTTATGCCTTACTCAACTAAGAATGCTTGGTTATCTCAAAGTGTGCTTGATGCACAGAGGGCAGGTAATAAATATTTGCCGTTACAGTGATCCATTAGTCAAACTACTGAATTTACCAAATTATACATGTTGATGGTACCTTTATATCCCCTGGGGAAATGTTAAGTTTGTAAAAGTCATTGAAAAAATTATCTTAAATAGAATTAAAAGTTCATAAAAGCCATTAAAAGTTATATTGGATAGAATTAAATGACATGAGCTGCACTTGGTACAAACATTTAGTCACTATGGCTGGTCCAAGCTGGTTGTGTGTAGCTAACATCTATTCTGATTGGTCCATACCCTAATCTCCTGGTCTGTGCCCATTTGTGTTGATATGTGCCTTCATTCTGATTTGTCTGTGTCTGTAAATATGGCTGTTCAATATTTGAAGTATCATTCTAGGCTTCACCATTTATTTATTTAATATGTAATTTATTCATTTATTTCTCAAAATTGATTAAGTATCTCCTATGTTATATTTTTGGTAATAATAATATACTTAAATAATGGCCCCTGCTCAAGAGTTACTCACACGGTAATGACAGACTATAATACCACGGGATGAATGAAGTTCTATCAGCAGTAGGTATAAAACACTATGGAAAAACAAATGATTAATTCTGGTAGGGTTTAAGTGGAGGATGGCTTGGTTTTTGAATAATGTGTTGAAGCTTACTCTATCCACTAGATGAAAGGCATATCAGACCAAGGGAAAATTATAAAAACAGTAAGTAGTTGTAAACCTGTTTGAGAAACACTGCTTACCAGTATACCCAGAACACAGAGAAGTTAGAGTGGCATAACCTGGGGTGGTTACAGGGTTTTCAGTATCCATGTGGAAGAAGTTCAAAATTTTCTTTAAAGGGAAGGAAGAGACATTGAAAGCTTTTTAGTAGGGGAAACAAAAAAATCTATGCATTAGAAAGACAGGTATGGCTGCTTTGTTTGTAAAGGTATTCAATTCTCCAGATCAAGAAACTAGTATATGAGGCAGAGAAGATGAGTACCTTGGGTTATAACAGTGGAGACGGACAGCAGGAGACAGAGCAGCAAGCCCATCTGGAGAGAACTCTCAGGAATTGGTCCATAAATATGGGTGGAAAGAAAGTAGAAGGCCAAGGCCAACTTGCAGGTTCCAGTTTGAGTCATTGTGTAGATTGTAAAACCATTAATATAGAAAAAGAATCTAGGAGATAATTGTTTTTTTGGGGGACACAAGGTTTAGAAGGCATGAAGAAGATGAACTTGATTCTAGACATGTATTTGAAGTGACACTGATGTGTTGATTTGTGATAAGACCATAAATATGTACTAGAAAGAGCATAGATTTTGAGTTTAGATATTTGTGTTAAAGTTCCTGGTCCATAACTCATTAGTGGTATGATTCTAAATAATTTGCTTGATTCCTTCGTCTGTAATTCGTGAGTAACAACTAACATATAACCTTGGGGTGAGAATAAATGTGATAAGGGTATAAAGTATATAATAAATAAATAAATAGTACTTAGTACAGTATTAAGAAATGATTTTCTCCTCTTTTTCTTGATTTTGAGTTTCTTCAACTATAGAATTAGAAAGATAATTTACTCATATTCTCACTTAATCTTATTATTATGAAGATTAAATAAAACAATCTCTGAACAAGAAAAATGGAGACGAATTTTAGAGATTAAATAAATAATTCAATTATAGTTCTTCTAAAGGCAAACATGCTAAAGGTATACAGTTGTAACAGCAACTAACTTTTATTGCATTTTTATGATTTGACGGACACTATTTCATATACATTATCTCACTCAATACTCATAGCAATCATAGAAAGTAGATTTCATTATTATAACAATTTGACAGGAAAAGAAACTGAGGCATAAAAGGTTTGATAAGATCAACAGCTCATCAGTGGTGGAGTTGGATTTGAATTCATGCTTTTTGATTTGAGGCCCCAGGACTAAAAACTATCTCCTTTATTACATCTGAATATTTGGCATTGATTAACATAGACATTCCTGAATTATATCTTCATGCACACAGTTATTACTACCAGATAGCCTGATGAACAAATTCCAACCATTCAATCCAATAATAATTTAAGTTACTAAAAATGTCTTCAATTTCACTGGCACTTTGATCCATCCATTACCTAACTTACATTTTTTAAATTAAATTAAAGAGGTACATTAATCCTTTTGTTAGGTTGATAAATACACCAGGACCTAAAAATGTATTGAGAAAGAACTTTGAAATATACATCGCAAAGTTTCAGACTCAAGGAAGTTTAACTGTCCTCAGTCATTGAAAACAAAGTCTTTGATTTCCTGTAAAACTTAGTTGAGTAATGGAGTATAATCAGAATGATCTGAATTTTTAAAAATGGGGAATAATAAAGGATTTGGAAGTGTTTTACTGGCAAATCTCAGGATGTAAACATTGTATCTTATGTTCATCCTGTAAATCCCACAGTCAGCACAGCCAGAATGTTCACTGGGAGGAAAAAACAACAGCAACAAATATGTTGTTCTTGCTATGCGCTATAAACACAAAGCACTGTAGGAGGATTATAAACCCATCAAAGGTATCGATTAGTCCAGTCACAGAGATTTTTGAGGTGACTTATGTTTACGCAGAACTCTACATTTTAGGAGATTACTATGTGGTGGTTAAAACTTCCGCCTTTTGCCCTTTTGACTTGAAGGAAAAAGGGAAGTCATGTTTGCTGATTCTTATGCGACTAACCAATAACCTAAAAGAAGGTGTTTGGAGTTTGCTTCTTGCAAGCAGGGTTCACTTAATAATATCAGTTTGTGAAGTATACAGATGTATCATTCCAATGTGTGCAGAATTCTCAGTACAGTGCCTCGTGTATAGAAAATGCCCAGTAGGTGTCTGTGACCATTTTCCTTTCTCTTATTCTGTATTTACTTCCTGACTGTTTCATGAAATATTATCATTTTATTCAAAGGATAAACAGAGAAAATAAAATGAGGTAAACTTCCTTGAGCAAACTATACAAGTCTCAAGCATGTTTGGTCTCAAATTTTGAAAATCCAAAATACCATAAAAGCTATGATGTGGGCAAGAAAAAAAATCACTTTATTTATAAAAAGATGAGGCTTTGGAGAATGTAGCAGTTTTCTGCTTAAAGAAAAATGTCTCTTGGATTGAAATAAATTCTACCATTGTCTTCTCATTAGAAAAAAAAAACTTGTCACAAATTTGCAGTTGCTTAATCTATATAAATTTGCATCAAATACTTCTGTTTATCTTGTCAAACTTGTGAAATTGAGTTAAGTTCAACTTAATATTAATAGACAGCTAGATCTATAGGGAAGAAAATAAACCTTAAGCATTGTTTTTTCTTTTAAGTGTTTATATTAATCTGAAATATTTGTAATATATTATCAAAGTTAAAATGTTATTACATAACTGAATGGAATTGTCACATTTTCTTCATATACATATACTCAGTATATATATTTACATTTCATATAATATATTAATATTATCCAAAAGCTTTCAGATAATTTTTATATTTCCTTATTTAATCTTCCACCATCAGCTATGATTTATCTTTATCACAAGGACAATTTGATGCATGAAAAGCATTGATAAACTTCTATGAGTTACTAAGAGTTATGAGTGGGGCTGAAAATTGACTTAGAATTTGAGAAGAGAAAGAATGTTCTTGGTTGGAAGATTAAGTGATTTGACCAGCATTTTATAACTGGTTATTATCAGTAGAACTCAAATGTCTTGAGTTCCAGTTTTGCATTTCATCCTCTGTACTGCATTGACTCCTTTGGTTTTTTTCTTTTCTTTTTTTTTGTGAGATGGAGTCTCACACTGTCACCAGGCAGGAGTGCAGTGACACAATCTCAGTTCACTGCAACCTCTGCCTCCCAGGTTCAAGTGATTCTCCTGACTCAGCCTCCACAGTAGCTGGGACTACAGGTGTTCACCAGCACGCCCAACTAATTTTTGTATTTTTGGTACAGACGGGGTTTCACCATGTTGGCCAGTCTGGTCTCAGACTCTTGACCTTGTGATCCACCCTGCTTGGACTCCAAAAGTGCTGGGATTACAGGCATGAGCCACCGTGCCAGTGGATTTTTTTTTTTTTTTAAAGAATTCAGTCTATGATTCTGCCCAGTTGTCTGACCATCAGGAATGGAATGAAACTAAAATACGTGCCAAGAGTTTCATTCAACATTTGTTCAATGACAAATAACATTTATTGAGTACTCACTGTGTAAAGACTTAAATATAAAAGTAAAACTTTTACACAGTGGGTACATAAGTAAAGACTTAACATAGGTACATTTGTTATTTGTTCAATAACAAATAACATTTATTGAGTACCTACTGTGTAAAAGCTATTGTTCTAGGTGCTTTGGATAAATAATCAAACAAAAGAGGAAAGATTCCTGCCTTCACGGAACTTAAAATAAAATTAAAGCAAACTATATCTTCAAAGAAGGTATCCTGGGCTTTTCCTGAAATGTATCAGCTTAAGATTTCTGACCATTAAGTCATTTGGAACTTTGTCCGAGTATGAAGCATTTCTTTTCTTTTTTTTTTTTTTGATTTTTTTTAAAAGTTGTTATTTTATTTAAAATAACTATTATCAGATATATGACTGAGCAGTTGCTCAAGTGCTGTCAATCTTTTAATAGAATTCTAGAATCTGTCTCTTCCTTCTCCATGTCCAAACATGATTGAAAATGTATTTTTATATTTAAGTCTTTACTTATGATTCTCTTTTCCTGGAAACGTGCATAGGGGTACACATACAAGTACACATCCGTATATATCTTATTGTGAAATCTCTGTAAATACTTCATGGATAAGCTGCAAAGCACTGTGCCTCTGAAATACCTTGTACTACATTTCAACAACAACATCATATTCTTTCCTATATTACAGTCACTTGCATAAATATGTCTCTTACTCTATTATTATAACTCTCTCAAGATAGTAAGTAGCAAGGACCAGAATGTTCTCACTGAATTATAATTGAGCTGTTTTAACCCTTTAACTGCCTCTATTCTAACAGTAATAACTTTTTAAAAGTCTTTATCTTAGCACTTGATTCTATAAAAGGCGTATCACCTTTATAGAGACACTAATTGGCTAGAGTTTATAATTAGAATAAGGAACAAAGAATCCCTGCAAGTCATCTACAGCACATAATTATTATGGTCTTAAATGTATGGTTATAAATGTAGATGAAAATAAACACCAAAAAGAAAACATCTGTGTCTGGGAAGTAGAAAACTGGCTCTTTTTCATTCAAATTTCTTTGAACACTACAGCAAACATATTTAAAAGATAGTTAGCAGTGCCTGAATAGTGCTCACAAAAGGAGTATAAGGGCTCTGAAGTGTTCAGCTTCAATTCTTCACTAGTCAGTTATTCTAAAAAAAAAAAACAAACCTATTACAGCATCAATACAGGCATCAGGGAGAAAGTTATCCATATTACATCCATTAACCCAAAAGGTAGTTAATACTGAGAGAGTGACAATAAGTAGCCAACTTCAAAAACTAAAACTGAGAAGATACAGCTTCCACTCCCACACCCCATAAAGTTCCAACAGGACAAGAATTTAAAAAGAGCCAATATAGTCTTTAATTAGTTATTTTAGTATCTATGCCCAATACGGCAAAAACAGTGAATAGAAAAAAGCTTTCCACTTTAATTAGACTTTTCAAAGGAAGTGATAGAAAGAACTGACCGCAAAGCAGAGCTATAAAGCAGACTCTCATTGAATAGTTAGCAGGAAATCTTTTAATTACTGAAGATGATAAAGCACTTTGTAAAGCTTCTTTATCTAGTTGAGATGGAATAGTTTCACTGCATACTTCTTAAGCATAGGTAAAAAGAATTTCAGCTCTGTTTTTATCCTGACTATGCTTTTTCAGTAATGATCTAAAGAAAAAATTTGCATTGACCCAGCAACCCTTTCTTTGAATACATTTATAAAGTTCTGTTGTGTATATTAAATTCCTAAGATTTAAGCAATAACTTTTCAATTTGTGTTCAAATTGAAGAGAAATCGAGTAGATATAAGGCATGCTAGAATAACTAGTATTAGTGAAGGAGGGAAGAGCTAACTTAATATTTAAATATGTAGTTGATTTTAAAAGGTATAACATATGTATACTTTCTTTATAAATGTATATATAACACACATATTTATGTACATATATATATTTATACTTACATATATATTGTAAGTAATAACTGTCCATTTTAAAGAGATAACATTTAAAAGCTGAATTGAGTATGACTAGTATAAAATGGGTTCCACTATTATAATTATTATCTTTTTAAGGAGTTAAGTTCTTAATATATTCAGTTGATAATAGTGTTGAAATATTTAATTACGTGTCTGCTGTATTTTGAGTAATTTGCTCACAGATGACAGAACAGGCATAGCTGACCTACAGGAACATTTCTGAACTCTGCCCCCCACTGCGTTTTGGCTCTGCAATGATAATTCAGTTTTAATAAGTAATTATTTTAGAAATATTTAGCAATGTTCAGGATAGTTGTTTCCCTCATCTTTTCTGTATCTTTTATCCTTAATTCATGTGTATGTGTATATGCAAACACAGTCTGACTGTCTTGCCTACAGGTTTATATACACATATTTACTCTTTTATATCCAAGTACATGCATACTTAAATGGCTCCAGGTATACAGAATTATATGCAGCATGTAAGTGGGCATATATCTAGAATATAAGAAGGTTGAAAAGATGGCAAAGTACCAATATGATACTGAATGAGCAAAAGCTGGAAGCATTCCCCTTGATAGCTGGCGCAAGACAAGGATGACCTCTTTCACCACTCCTATTCAACATAGTATTGGAAGGTCTGGCCAGGGAATTAGGCAAGAGAAAGAAACAAAGGTATTCAAATAGGAAGAGAGAAAGTCAAGCTAGCTTTGTTTGAAAATGACATGATTCTATATCTAGAAAACTCCATCGTCTCAGCCTAAAAGTTTCTCCAGCTGATATACAACTTCAGCAGTCTCAGGATACAAAATCAGGGTGCAAAAATCACTAGCATTTCTATTTGCCAGCCCAGCAACAGGAAAGTTGAGAGCCAAATCATGAATGAACTCCCATTCACAACTGCCACAAAAAGAATACAATACCTAGGAATATTGCTAACAAGCAAAGTGAAAGATCTCTACAAGGAGAACTACAAACCACTACTCAAAGAAATTAGAGGATGATACAAACAAATAGAAAAACATTCCATGCTTATGGATAGGAAGAATCAATATTGTGAAAATGGCCACACTGCCCAAAGCAATTTTTAGATTTGATGCTATTGTCATTAAACTACCCTTAACATTCTTCACTGAATTAGAAAAAAAGTATTTAAAAATTCTTATGGAACCACAAAAGAGCCCAAATAGTCAAGACAATCCTAAGCAAAAAGAACAAAGCTGGAGCCATCACATTACTGGACTTCAAACTATACTACAAAGCTACAGTAACCAAAACAGCATGAGACTGGTACAAAAACAGACACATAGACAAATGGAACAAAATAGAGAACCCAGAAGTAAGACTGCAGACTTACAACCATCAGATCCTCAACAAACCTGGCAAAAGCAGGCAATGGAGAAAGGATTCCCTATTTAATAAATGGTGCTTGGAGAACTGGCTAACCATATTCAGAAAATTGAAACTGTATCCCTCCTTTGCACCATATACAAAGATCAACTCAATATGGATTAAAAACGTAAATGAAAACCCAAAACTATAAAAACCCCAGAAGAAAATCTAGGCAATACCATTCAGGACATAGACATGGGAAAACATTTCAAGATGAATACAACAAAAGCAATTGAAACAAAAGCAAAAATTGACAAACGGGATCTAATGACACTAAAGCGCTTCTGCACAGCAAAAGAAATTATCATCAGAGTGAACAGACAACCGACAGAAAGGGAGAAAACTTTTGCAATCAAGCCATCTAACAAAGGTCTAATATCCAGAGTCCACAAGGAACTTAAACACATTTACAAGAAAAAACCCAACAACTCCATTAAAAAGTGGGTAAAGGACATGACAGATACTTCTCAAAAGACGACATACATGTGGCCAACAATCATATGAAAAAGCTCAACATCACTGATCATTAGATAAATAGAAATAAAAACCACAATGAGATACCATCTCACACCTGTCAGAATGGCTATTACTAAAAGTCAAAAAACAACAGATGCTGGTGAGGTTGTGGAGAAAAAGTAAAACTTCTATGCTGTTGGTGGGAGTGTAAATTAGTTCAACCATTGTGGAAGACACTGCGGCAATTCCTCAAAGGCCTAGAGGCAGAAATACCATTTGACCAAGGAATCCCATTACTGGGTATATACCCAAAGGAATATGTCATTCTGTTATGAAGATACATGCACGCATATGTTCACTGCAGTACTATTCACTATAGCAAAGACATGGAGTCAACTTATATGTCCATTGATGATAGACTGGATAAAGAAAATGTGGTACATATAAACCATGGAATACTATGCAGCCATAAAAAGGAATGAGAATCGTGTCCTTTGCAGGAATATGAATGGAGCTGGAGGACGTTATCCTTAGCAAACTAACACAGGTACAGAAAAACAAACACCACATATTCTCACTTATAAGTGGGAGCTGAACAATGAGAACACATGGACACAAGGAGTGGAACAACACACACTGAGGCCTGTTGGGGGTGGGGAGCAGAGGGAGGAAGGAAAGCATCAGGAAGAATAGCTAATGAATGTTGGGCTTAATACCTAGGTGATGGGATAATCTGTGCAGCAAACCACCATGGCACATGTTTACCCATGTAACAAGCTGCACATGCTGCACATGTACCCCTGAACTTAAAATTTAAGAACTGAAAAGATGGGAAAGTATAAGAAAAACCATATGAATACCAACATAGATTGAGGATGCAGTATGAACTTATACAAATATATGGATGGAGGAAATGGAAATACATGAAGAGTTTGGGGAAAGAACAGGTGTGAATTAGTTAAGCTGGAGTTTTGAGTGAAAAACTTTGATACTAGTAAATTAGGACATTCACTAGATTTGCTCTTGAGGATTGTAAAGGAAAACAAATAAAACTCTTGTTCTAGGGTTTATCTCTCTATTCTTTTCCTTGATAAGCCTATCTATGAAAGCACCCTTCCTGTCACTCTCTATCCCAATAATCTGTTTTTGTTGTTTTTTTTTTTGCTTACCACCTAACATTATATAATTTTTTTTTTTTTGGTAACATACCTCCCTGGAATAATATAAGTGCAATCAGTGCAGGAATTTTGCATGTCTTTTTCACTATTGTATCTTCTCCACTTAAAATGATCAATGGGAAATAGTAGGCACTCATTAAATATTTGTTGAATGCATTAATAAATAAATAAATTTCACATTTAAGATCTCTGCTGAAGTTATGAAGTCCACCTGAATTCCAACAATTTTTTTTAAAAGGCAGAAAATGAACAACAAAACAAACAAACTGTCAAGATAAGAGTTTAAAATATCAAAAACCGACAGCCCAGAATTCTGGAAACACTGAAGGCACTGTAGGCTAGAGGTGAGCAACTGGTTCTAAAATGAACTTATTTATTGAAAAAGAAAAGATTATTGCACATTCTTCTCCAAACTTAAAGAATTAATACCTTGGGAATCATTAGAAATTCGTTGTCTAATATCTAAATTATTTGGAAGGAATTTATCAAATTTTAACAAGTTTAGCTCATTTCAAGAACCTAAGAGGTAAAAACAAAACAAAACAAAAAACTCTTGCATTAAGGAAAATGGTTCACATACAGCTCTTTGTAATTGTAGACAAATTATCTACATGGAAGTTCTATGTGATTGTAGATAAATTGGCCAGGTGGGAGGTAGGATGTAAAGTCACAGATTTTACATGTCTTACTGGACATCTATTGTATCTCTTATCCCCTTACAAGCTGTGCGGAAGAAGCCAGTTGTGTAAGTGGCAGCCTTTAAGAAACAAATCAGGTACTTATAATAAGAGTTCAAGCAGTAGAGTGTACTCAGTATCACATAAATCTTGGAAAATTTAAGGTTATTTTCAGCCTTGTTAAAAACTTTGGGTGTCATAAATCAACGTATTCTCATTTCACACATTATTGAAATAAAATAACTTGTTTATGTATGACTTGAATACTTTTATAGGCATTTATTCGGAATTAGGGATCATATCAGGACTAAGGTTATAGATCTAAGTGAGAGATGATTTATGTCCTCATGAAATTTATAATTTTGGGGAGAAGAATGGGTGCAATCAGAAATGAACAAATAATTATATGAATAATCAAGTATTTAAAATTATTTTGATTCTTAAAAAGAAGAATTATAAAGCATTATAGCACATATAAAAGTGGGATATAACTCAGTAGGAATGGTTAAGACATTCTTTCTGCAAATGATATTTAAGTGGAGTCACAATCTATACATTAAAAATATAACTATGATTATAGCATAATTTGTTATCTACATGGAAGAAAATCTTACAATTGGATCACTACTTTACAGCACACTAAAAGACAAATTCCAAGTAGATTAAAGATAAAATGTGGAAAACAAACAAAAATAAGAATATTTGGAGGAAAATATATAAGATAGGGATGAATTTTTTAAATAAGAAAGAAGTACAAACTATCATGAAAAGATTGGCAAATTCAATAAAAGTAATAATAAAATTTGAACTTCTCTGTGAGAAAAGGTAGTGTAAATATGTAAGAAATTAAGCCACAAATGGTGGAAGATATTTGCAACACATAAAAACAACAAAGGAATCTTATCTCTAAAATATTTTTTAAAAAACCTCTTGAAGCAGAGGCAGAGCAAGATAGCTGAATAGAACCCTCCAGCAATTGTCCCCCTCATAGGAATATGAAATGGAACAAGTATCCACACAAGAAAACAGCGTCATAAGATTAAAACATCAGGTGAGCACTTAGAGTACTTGGCTTTAACATCATACTAAGGAAAGAGGCACTGCGGAGGGTAGGAAAGACAGCCTTGAATTGCCTACACCACTCCTCCCCAGTACCCCAGCAGCAGCCATGTGGTGCAGACAGAGAATCTGTGTGCTTGAGGGAGGGAAACAGCACTGATTGTGGGACTTTGTACTGGAACTCAGTGCCACCCTGTCACAGTGGAAAGCAATGTGGGCAGAATTCAGATGGTGCCCACAGAAGTGCATTTAGACCATCCCTAGCCAGAGAGGAGTCATCCATCCCAGTGGTAAGAACTTGAGTTCTATCAAGCCCCACCACCGTGGGCTGAAGTGCTCTGGGGTTCTAAATAAACTTCGAAGCCAGTCTAAGCCAAAAGAACAGCAATTCCTGGCAAGTCCTGGTGGTATTCTGGGCTTGGAGCTAATGGACTTGGGGTGCATGTGACCTAGTAAGACACCAGACAGGGCAGCCAAGGGAGTGCTTTCCCTGGCTCTAGGCAGTGCAGATCACAGCTCTGGGAGAAACTTTCTGCTTGAGGAAAGGAGAGGGAAGAATGAAAAGGACTTTGTCTTGCAACTTGGATACCAGCTCAATCTCAGTAAAATAAAGCATAAGCAGAGTCTTGAAGTCCCTATTCCCGACCTTAGCTCCCAGACATTTCTAGGCATACCCTGAGCCCGAAGGGAGGCATTTGCCTTTAGGAGAAGGACCTCTTCCTGGAAGGATTCATCACTTGCTGATTAAAAAGCCCTTGGGCTTTGAATAAACATCAGCAGTAGCCAGGCAGTACTTGGCACAGGTGTTTGGCAAGACCCAGTACTGTGCTGGCTCTAGGTCTGACCCAGTGCATTACAAAGTAGGAAAGGCCATGAGGATAGACTTGGACTTGACAAAAAAAAAAGAAGGAGTATAAAGGACTTCGTATTGCAACTTGGGCACCATCTCAGACACAGTAAATTAAAGCACTAAGTCCCCGGTTCTAGGCCTTAGCTCCCGGACAGCATTTCTTTTTTTATTTTTTGGGGGCAGGTGGATGGACTCTTACTCTGTCACCAGGCTGCAGTGCAGTGGCATGATCTTGGCTCACTGCAGCCTCTGCCTCCTGAGTTCAAGTGATTCCCCTGCCTCAGCCTCCTGAGTAGCTGGGACTACAGGCCCGCGTCACCATGCCTGGCTAATTTTTTGTATTTTAGTAGAGACGGAGTTTCGCCATATTGACCAGGATGGTCTTGATCTGCTGACCTCATGATCCGCCAACCTCAGCCTCCCAAAGTGCTGGGATTACAGGTGTGAGCCGCTGCACCTAGCATTGAACAGCATTCTACAGCTGCCCTGGGTGAGAAGGGAACCTGTTTCCCTGAAGGGAGAGATTCAGACCTGGCAAGATTCAACCCAAGCTGACTAAAGAGCCCTTGGGCCTTGAATAAACATCAGCTGTAGCCAGGCAGTACTCACCACCGGCCTGGGGCACTGGTGGCCTCGAGGAGAGATTCTTTTTGCTTGAGGAAAGGAGAGGGAAGAGTAAAAAGGACTTCGCCTTGCAACTTGGGTCCCAGCTCACCCACAGTAAAACAAAGCACCAAATAGATTCCTAAGTTCTCAACTCCAGTCCCTGGCTCCCAGACAGAATTTCAAGACCCATCCTGGGCCAGAAGGGAAATTGCCGCCCTTAAGGAAAAGACACAAGCCTGGCTGTACTTACCACCTGTTGACCAAAGAGTTCTTGAGTCTTGAATAAACATTAGTTGTAGCGGGCAGTACTTGTCACAGGCCTGGGCAAGACCCAGTACTATGCTGGCTTCAGGTCTAGCCCAGCACAGTCCCAGTGGTGGTGGCTACAGCAGTGCTTGCGTCACCCCTCCCTCAACAGCAGGCAGCTCAATGTAGAGAGAGATACTCCATTCATTTGGGGAAAAGTAAAGGAAGAGAACAAGAGTCTCTGTCTAGTAATACAAGGAAGTCTCCTGGATATTACCTGAGACCACCAGGGTAGTACCTCTACCTGGCTGCAAGATTACTGGGCTTGGGGTGCCCCTTAATATATATATAGCTGCACTGACCAAAGATTTAAATCACAACACTCCATTCCTTTGAATACTTGGAAATCTTTCCCAAGGAAGAGGGGTACAAACAAGCCCGGACTATGAAGACTACAGTAAGTACCTAACTCTTCAATGCCCAAACATTAACAAATATCCACAAGCATCAAGACTATCCAGGAACACATGATCTCACCAAACAAACTAAATAAGACAACCAGTGACCAATGTTGGATCGACAGAGATACGTGACTTTTCAGAGAATTCAAAATAGCCATTTTAAGGAAGTTCAGTGAAATTGAAGATAACACAGAGAAGGGATTGAGAATTCTATCAGATAACTTGAATAAAGAGATCAAAATAACAAAAATTAAGGAATTCTGGTGCTAAAAAAAGGCAATTGACACACTGACATGCATCAGTCTCTTAACAGAAGAATTGATCGAGAAGAAGAGAATGAGTGAACTTGAAGATAGGATATTTAAAAATGCAGTCAGAGGAGATAAAAGAATGAAAAAGAATAAAGCACATGTAAGAGATATAGAAAATAGCCTTAAAGGGGCAACTCTAAGTTATTGGTCTTAAAGAGGAGACACAGAAGGATTGGGGTAGAAAGTTTATTCAAAGGGGCAATAACAGATCTTTCCAAACCTAGAGAAAGATATCAATATTCAAGTATAAAAAAATTACAAAACACCAAACAGATTTAACCCAAATAATACTACCTCAAGGCATTTAATAATCAAACTCTCAAAGATCAAGGATAAAGAAAGGATTCTACAGCAGCAAGAGAAAAGGAACAAATAACATACAAAGGACCTCCAATATATCTGGTTTCACAGCAGAAACCTTACAGGCAAGGAGAAAGTGGCATGACATATTTAAAGTGCTAAGAAAAAAACCTTTTATCCTAGAATAGTGTATCCAGCAAAAATATCCTTCAGACACAAAGGAGAAATAAGGACTTTCCAGGAGAAATAAAAGCTGAGGAATTTTGACAACACCAGGCCTGTCCTACAAGAAATGCTAATGAGTGTTTTTCAATCTGAAAGAAAAGGATGTTAACAAACAATAATAAATCATCTGAAATGTTTTTATTAATAAAGCATCTTTTATATCTTTTATCCGAATGTACAAAACTCCTTGGTAATAGTAAGTACCTAAACACAGAATGTTATAACACTGTATTTATGTGTATAAATGATTTGTATCTTGAGTAGAAAGATGAAAAGATGAATTCGTCAAACATAATAACTACAACAACTTTTCAATACATAGATAATGTAATTAGATAGAGATAGAAACTACTAAAAGCTTAAAAGAAGGATGACAAAGTGTAGTTTTATTAGTTTCCTCTTTGCTTGTTTTTGCAATCATTGTTACCATCAGTTTAAAATAATGGGTTGTAAGATGTTATTTGCAAACCTCATGATTACCTTAACTCAAAAACTCTATAACAGATACAGAAAAAATAAAAAGCAAGAAATTAAAATATACCATCACAGAAAAATCATCTTCACAAAATAAAGATAGGCAAGAAGGAAGGAAGAAGGAAATAAGGAAGGAAAAAAAGGAAAGAAGGGAAGACCACAAAACAATCTGAAAACAAATAACAAAATGGCAGTAGTAAGTTCTTACTTATCAATAAAAACATTGAATGTAAATGGACTACACTTTTCAATCAAAAGACATAGAGTGGATAAATAGATCAAAAAACATCATCCAACAATCTCTTTTGTATAAGAAACACGCTTCATTTGTAGTGACACATAGACTGCAAATAAAAAGATGGAAAAATATATTCCATGCAGATGGGAACCAGAAAAGATCAGAAGTAGCTATATTCATATCAGACAAAATGAATTTCAAGACAAATCCTATAAAAAGAGATAAAGAAGGTCATTATATAATTATAAAGGGGTCAATTCAGTACTCAACACTGATGCATCCAGAAAAATAAAGCAAATATTATTAGAGGTAAAGAGAGACATAAACCCCCAATAAATTAATAGCTGGAGACTTCAACAGCCCACTGACAGCACTGGGAAGATCATTCAGGTAGAAAATCAACAAAAAAAACACTGGACTTAATCTGTACTATGACAAAGTGAACCTAAGTGATATTCATAGAACATTTTATCCAATGGCGAAAGAATACACATTCTTCTCTTCAGCACATCGTTCATTCACTAGACTATAAGTTAGGTCACAAAACAAGTCTTAAAAAGTTAAAAGAATTGAAATCATATCATATCAAGTATCTTCTCTGACCAGGATAGAATCAAACTAGAACTCAATAACAAAGGAATTTTGAAAATTAGACACACATATGGAAATTAAACAATATGCTCCTGAATGATCAGTGGATCAATGAAGAAACTAGGAAGGAAATTTAAAAAAAGTCTTGAAACAAATGAAAATGGAAACAAAACATACCAAAACCTATGGAATACAGCAAAAGTAGTACAAAGAGGAAAGTTTATAGCAATAACCACCTAAATCAAAAAAGTAGATACATTTCAAATAAACAAGCTAATGATATACTTTAAAAAACTAGAAAAGAAAGAACAAACCAAACCCAAAGTTTGTAAGAAGAAAGAAATAATAAAGATCAGAGTAAAACACATGAAACTGGAATAAAAAAATACAAAAGAGCAATAAAACAAAATGATAATTTCTTGAAAAGATAAAATCAACAAATCTTTACCTAGACAAACTAAGAAGAAAAGAGGGAAGAGCCAAATGAATAAAATCAAATGTGAAAAAAGAGATGTTGCAAGTGATAGTGTATAAATTCAAAGGATCATTGGAGACTACTATGGGCAATTATATGCCAATAAATTGAGAAATCTGGAAGAAATGGACAAATTTCTACATACATATAACCGGCCCAGGTTGAAGCAGGAAGAAATTCAAAACCTGAACAGATTAATAACAAGTAATTAGTTCAAAGCTGTAAGGAGTCTTCCAGCAAAGAAAAGCCTAGAACTTGATGACTTCACAGCTGAATTTTATTAAATGCCTAAAGAAAAACTAATACCAATTGTTTTCAAACTGCTCTAAAAAATAGAGTAGGAAGGAATACATCCAAAATTATTCTATGAGACCAGTATTACCCTGATACTAAAACCAGACAAAGGCACATCAAAAAGGGAAAACTACTGGCCAATATCCCTGATGAATGCTGATGCAAAATTCTTAACAATATACCAGCAAACTCTGTTCAATAACACAATAAAAAGATGATTCATCATGAATATATCCCAGTGGAATATATCCCAGGGATGCAAGGATGGATCAACATACATGAACCAATTAATGTGATACATCATACCAACAGAACAAGAGACAAAAACCGTATGAGCATTTCAATTGATGGAAAGGCATTTGACTAAATTCAATATTCCTTCATAATAAAACCCCACAAAACTGAGTATTGAAAGAACATACCTTAATACAATAAAAGCTATATATGACAAACCTACAGCTAGTATTATACTGCATGGGGAAACCTAAAAGCCTTTCCTCTAAGATCTGGATCAAGGCAAGAATGCCTGCTATCACCTTGTTACTCAACAGAATACTGGAAGTCCTAGCTAGAGAAATCAGGCAACAGAAAGGAATGCAAGGCATCCAAATTGCAAAGGAAGAGGTCAAATTATCCTTTTCTTACAGATGATATGGTCTTATATTTGGAAAAATCGAGACTCCATAACACACTGTTAGAGCTGACACACAAATTTAATAAAGCTGCAGGACACAAAATCAACATACAAAAATCACTAGCATTTCTATACGCTAACAGGGAACAATCTGAAAAATAAATCAAGAACATAACCCTGTTTACAATAAGTACAAATAAGATGCAATATCTAGGAATAAACTTAAAGAAGTGAAAGATCTATAAAACAATTATAAAACAGTAATGAGGGAAATTGAAGAGGAAATAAAAATATAGTACACAAATAGGGAAATTGAAGAAGACATTAAAAATATGAAAAGGCATTCCATGTTTGTGAATTAGAAGTATCAATATTGCTAAAAAGTTCATTCTATCCAAAGCAATCTAAAAATTCAATGAAATCCCTATCAAAATACCAAGGATATTCTTCACAGAAATAGAAAAAATAATGTTAAAATTTATGTGGAACAACAAAAGACCTAGAATACCCAAGTCATCTGGAGCAAAAGGAACAAAACTAGAGAATTCTCATTACCTGATTTCAAATTGCACTACAAAGTTATAGTGATCAAAACAGCTTGGTACTGGCATAAAAACAGACACATAGACTAATGGTACAGAATAAAGAACCCAGAAATAAATACATACATCTATGGTGAGCTCACTTTCAACATAGGTGCCAAGAACATACATTAAGGAAAGGACAGTCTCTTTAAAGAAAAATGAAACTAGATTCCTATCTCTGACCATATGCAAAAGCCAAATAAAAATAGATTAGAGACTTAAATATAAGACCTCAAACTATGAAACTCCTAAAAGAAAACACTAGAAAACCTCTATAAGACACTGGTATGCACAAAGATCTCTTGAATAACACCCCCAAAGCACAGGCAACCAAAGCAAAAATGAACAAAAGGGATCACATCAAGTTAAAAAGTTTCTGCACGGCAAAGTAATCAACAAAGTGAAGAAATAACCCACAAAATGGGGAAAAATATTTGCAAACTATCCATCTGACAAGGGATTAATAACCAGAATATATAGGGAGCTCAAACAACTCTATAGCAAAATATCTAATAATCGGATTTAAAACTTGGCAATACAAAAATTAGCAGGGGGCGGTGGTCAGCGCCTGTAATCCCAGCTGCTCAGGAGGCTGAGGCAGGGACAATTGCTTGAACCTGGGAGGCGGAAGCTGCAGTGAGCCAAGATCGTGCCACTGCACTCCAGCCTGGGTGACACAGCAAGACTCCGTTTGGTGGGAGGTGGGGGAAAGAAAAAGAAAACAACAACAACAACAACAAAATAAAACAAACAAAAAAACTGGGCAAAAGATCTGAATAGACATTTCTCAAAAGAAGACATACAAACGGTAAACAGGTAGATGAAAAGGTGCTCATCATTGATCATCAGAGAACTGCAAATTAAAACTCCAATAAGATACCATCACACATCAGTTAAAATGACTTTTATCCAAAAGGTAGGCAATAACCAATGCTACTGAGGAGGTGGAGCAAAAGGAATTTTTCTACACCGTTAGTGGAAATGTAAGGTAGTAAATCTACTATGGAGAATAGTATAGAGGCTCCTCAAAAACTAAAAATAGAGCTACTATGTGATCTAGCCACCCCATTCCTAAGTATATACCCAAAGGAGAGAAAAACAGTATATCAAAAATATGTCTGCACTCCTTTGTGTATTGCAGCACTAGTCACAATAGCGGACATTTGGAAGCAACCTAAGTGTCCATCAACAGATGAATGGATAAAGAAAATGTGGTGCTTATACACAATGGAGTAATATTCAACCATATAAAATGAGATCCTGTCATTTAAAACAACATGGATGGAACTGAAGGTCATTATGTTAGGTGAAAAAAATCCAGGCACAGAAAGAGAAACTTCACATGTTCTCACTTATTAGTGGGAGCTAAAAATAAAAACAATTGAACTCATGGAGATAAAGAGCAGGATGATGGTTACCAGAGGCTGGGGAAGGTAGTGGTTGGAAGAGTGGAAGTGGGGGTAATTAATGATTTCAAAAACAGAAAGAATAAATAAGAGCTAGTATTTGCTACCACCACAAGAGGGCGACTACAGTCAATGATAATTTATTGTACATTCAAAAATACAAGTGCAATTGGAATGGTTATACCACAAAAAAATAATAAAAGCTTGAGATGATGGATACTTCATTTACCCTGATGTGATTATTACACATTGAATGCCTGTAACAAAACATCTCATATACCTTATAAATATATACACCTACTATGTAACCCCCCCCAAAATTTAAAAATGGGTCTCTCCTATTCAGGAAGAAATAGGAAAGTAACCCTTTAGAAAAGTGAGTTAAAATATTAGCAATCAATTTACAATAGGGAAAACCCAAATGGAAAATTAGTATGAATATAGGCTTGATGTCAGAAAAGATTAAAAATTCCAATGAGAAAAATTTTCATCTCCCTATATCTAACACAAATTAAACAGTGGGATAATATCAAGTAAGAGTGAAAATGTACAGCTTTTTTCTTCACCCCTTTCAGTTATTTGTTCAAATATCACTTTGTTAGTGAAGTTTTCCTTGAACTCTGTATTTAAAATTGCATCTCCTATTCCAGCACTCTCTATTCGTCTTCCTTGCTTCATTTTTATTTATAGTACTTCTCCCAATTGAGATATTATGTATGTATTTATTTATTTTCTGTCTACCCACATTAGAATGCAAACTGCCTTTAGGCAGAGAGCTTTATATATTTTGTTTACTGCTATTTATCCCCTTCTAGAACAGTGTTTATCAAATGAATGTGCAATAAATATTTATCAAATGAACAAATGAATGAGCAGGGGAAACTTCCATAAACTGCTGAGGTAGTATCCGTTGATACAAACACTTTGGGAAGCTATTTGCTATTAATGTTGAAGATGTGCTTGCCATAAATTCAGTGTTTCCAATTCAGGTATATTCTCTCAGATAAACTCTTGCATACATGCCAAAGGAGATATGTACAATAATTTTTATTTTAGCATTATGGTAACAGCAAATAGATGAAAGCAATACAAGCACCCATCAATAAAATAATAAGCACATCTCAATGCATTCCTTCAAGGGAATACAGCATTTAAAGTGAATGAACTAGAGCTACTTGTATATAAACATGGATAAATTTCAAAAACATAATGTTGAGAGGAAAAGACAAATTGTAGAACTGTGAGCAAATATGATGTCAATTTGCAACCAAACAGATATCTAAATTAATGATTAATAAGAAAAATAATTATTTGTTTTATAGAAGGATTGAATGAAGAATGCATTTAAATCTAGACATTCTTGGTGTATGGAATCTATTTACAAAAAGTCAATTTATATACAGGTCCAATTATATTGAGAATATATCTAGGGCTAAAACTTTTTGAAATGTTTTCATTTTCAGTTACTATTTGGAGAAATAAGAATCAATTTCACAATAAAAGTCTAATCAAGCATCACCAAACCAATGTGGCACAGAATAACTATTTTCTGGAAATACTGTAATAAAGTTAGTTAATGAATTCCTTTTAAAGTTGCTCACAGCTAGAAATATAAGACAAAACTTCATGTCAGACTGATTAATGCACCTCCTAAATATGTATGTTGCTTTTGTAGAATATAAATTAATAAACAATGTTAAATTTGTAGCACATCTATCATATACATATTTAGAGATGAGTCTTACTATTTTGCTTAGGATGGACTTGAACTCCTGGGCTCAAGCAATTCTCCAACCTCAGCCTCCCAAGCACCTGGAACTATAGGTACAAGCCACCACACCTGACTTATATATATTTTTAAAGCAAGATCCAATGAGGAGTTTTTATGCAGGACTTGTAATGAGAAAAAAAAAATTAAGGTTCTTGAATTTATCAAAATGGTCTGTCCTTTCTGTGTTTGAGATAATGTAAGTTTTAATAATGATCACAGAGCTAATTCCCATATTCTTTTTTCCAAACTGAATTATCAAGTATAAACGTGTTTTCTAAGCATTTGCTCATATTAATCTAGAAAGTAGGCTCCCTAGGATATACTAATTTTTAGAAGAGAAATTAGTCTGAAATAATTAGCTCAGAACATTTTAGTAATTGTTTTATAGCATGTGTTCTATAGAATTTACTAATTTGTTTTTTTCAGACAACTGATTTTGAAGCTTCCAAGGAAGTCATATTTTAAATCTCCTCCAGATAGCACTGGAAGGGTTAGCTCCAAACTCGTTCAAACTTTTTTAGAAATAAAGTTCTTGATCTTAAATCATTCCTTTTCCAATTTTCCTGTAAGATGGAAGTGGACAAGTCATGTGATATGATTGCTCAATACAGGAAGGAATAAAACATACTTAATACCAATCAAATTACTTTTTATTTTTTATGCCTCTTAGCATGCATGGGCTGAACAAAGCTTCCTTCACTGGGGGATAAGTCTATATCTAAATGTCAAAAACTATAACTCTCTGTGAAGCTTGCTTATTAAGAATTTGCTATGGTTCATTTTACAATGACACCTTCATATTCAGTGGTGTCAGCATTTGGAGCAGCAATCTAGGATCAATTTATCTTGGCATTAAAAGGAGAACGAAAAAAAGCAAAAGAAAGAATTGGTAGCTTCACAAGAGCATATGGAATTGTTCAAAGATAAAACAGATTCATTATGGCACACACGTGCAATTCCCTGTCAAACCAACCTTCCTATTCCAATCTCAAGCAGCAGGCACCACTGCATTGTCAGTACAGACACTGATAGCCCACAGGAATACAAAACAGCCTTAATGCCTCATTTGCTTAAGCAGCAAGACTACTTCATATCCTTAGATGATGTGCCGAACCCTCAGATAAAATTGCCGTAGGGGACAGAGTGTGTAGTGAGAAAAAAGAAAGGAGCGGCTTTAAAAATATTTTCTTTCTAGAGTTACCTCATTATAAAACTATAATCAAACCTTTGTAAATATATTGTTAATATACCCTGGAAAATGAGTGATGAAGTATGGAATGAGCTACTCTTTGCGACTCTAGCTGCATCATTCACAAATTGTAATATATTTAGAAGTTCTCTGAGATGATTAAAAAAGCGACAATTAATTGAGTCAATTGAAATGTTCAAGAGTGAATTCTTCACAGTGAGATTGAAGCTTCCCAAGATATTATTAATAAAAAATATTTTAAAATTCATAAAGGGTTAGGTTTTATTTATATACAGCAATGAAACCATGAATAAGATGGTTTATATGTAGAAATCTCTCCAGTTGACTGTCCAGGAAAGTTCAGGAAAAACCTGCTCTGTATTAGAATCATTTGTAATGTCAATCCACTTAGAAGGAGATTTGAAAGTTATCCAAATGTAAAGTGAGACAAAAGGGAATTAGAATAACAGCACACACTTTAAATTATCTTTGGGTAATTTTTTAAAAACAGCATATTTGATCCTGTTGATTTCTTTTGTATTATTATTATAATTTAAGTTCTGGGATACAAGTGCAGAATGTGCAAGTTTGTTACATAGGTATAGATATGTCATGGTGATTTGCTACACCCATCAATCCATAATCTATATTAGGTATTTCTCCTAATGCTATCCCTCCCTCTACCCCACTACAGGCCCCAGTGTATGATGTTCCCTCCCTGTGTCCAAGTGTTCGCATTGTTCAACTCCCATTTATGAGTGAGAACACATGGTGTTTGGTTTTCTGTTCCTGTGTCAGTTTGCTGAGAATGATGGTTTCCACCTTCATCCATGTCCCTGCAAAGGACATAAACTCATCCTTCTTTATGGTTGCATAGTATTCCATGGTGTATATGTGCCACCTTTTCTTTATTCAGTTTATCTATGATGGGGATTTGGGTTGGTTACAGGTTTTTGCTATCGTCAATAGTGCTGAAATAAACATACGTGTGCATGTGTCTTTATAGTAGAATGATTTATAATCCTTTGGGTAGATACCCAGCAATGGCATTGCTGGGCCAAATGGTATTTCTGGTTCTAGATCCTTGAGGAATTGCCACACTGTCTTCCACAATGGTTGAACTAATTTACACTCCCACCAACAGTGTAAAAGCACTATTTCTCCACATCCTCTGCAGCATCTGTTGTTTCCTGACTTTTTAATGATCACCATTCTAACTGGTGTGAGACGGTATCTCATTGTGGTTTTGATTTGCATTGAGTCTAATTAATGACCAGTGTTAATGAGGGTTTTTTCATGTTTGTTGGCTGCATAAATGTCTTCTTTTGCAAAGTGTCTGCTCATTTCCTTCACCCACTTTTTGACGGGGTTTTTTTTCTTGTAAATTTGTTTAAGTTTCTTGTAGACTCTGGATATTAACCCTTTGTCAGATGGATAGATAACAAATATTTTCTTCCATTCTTTAGACCAAAAAAGATCCTCTTGATTTTTTAAGGGATCTGCTGCTGTAAAAACCTCTGGCTTCCACTGTGTCATAAATTTCTTCTTGACACATTTAGTCTAGTTGAATGAGAACCTACATCTTAGACATCATTGAATTTCAGTTGGTTAGAAGTCTAGTTTAGAGCAAATATATCACACTTTAAAATAAATACCCAGCTTATGTTAATAATTCTGGAGTCCCAGTTAATGTGGCTTTATAACATCAAAACAGAGAAAGTCTGAATATCATGTAATATTTTAAACTTTATATCATAACTTATAACCAATTTTAAGGAAAAAATCTGAATAAAACATAAAAGCCTTCTTCAGCTCTTTCACTTTTCATATTCAAGACTCCCCCTTTTACACTCAAGCTTCCAACTTAGGATTCATAATCTCACACCACTTGAGACAGAACTATAAAGAGTTTTTGGTTCAGAAAAACCTGGGTTTTACTTCCAGCTTCTTCAACTAGCCAGCTATGTGACTTTTGAACAAACTACTTGGTCATTTTGAGCCTCAGATTTTTTTATTTGCAAAATATACATATTACTATCTTATGGAAGTGTTCTGAGGAATGTACACCCAGCGCAGTTCTTACATAATAAATCCACTTTCACTCCTTAAGATACTGTAAGGGGATGTATAGTTCTCCCCCCTTAAAGAGAGTAAATACCTTAAGTAACTTTTATGGTTATTTATATTTTCAAAAAGGTTAATTGGGGTTAATTAATGTTAACAAGTTTGACATGGTCTAATTGTGTCTTACCTGTTCAAGTGTCTTTATTTCACCACATTTACTGAACTCATTCCAAATGCTTTAACTGCTTCCTCTTTCACCTAAACTTGTCTTTTAAAAAAATGGTAACTCTTCACAGTTTTTTTCAAGTCAGTTTCTCAAATACTTTTTTCAATAACAGTATTTCTTCACTGGTGGTGTAATCGTAACAAGTAACAATTATAACCGTAACAGATGCTGAGGAGGAGTAAGAGTCGAAGCTAATATTGATAGGATGGGCACCCTACTTAGCACTTTACCTACTTTCTCATGTTATTTTCATAACAGCCATTAAAAACAGAAATTGTTATGGTCATCAATTTGCACGTTAGGGAATTAAGCCTCAGGAAGATCGAGGAATTATCCCAAGGCCACTTAATTAATAATCCAGGCTTGCCTAATATAAAAATATTTGCTTTTAACCTATCATATCATATTACTTCTGTTGAACAGGATTCTTTTAGTGGAGAGTTACTAAGTGAGATTCTTAAATAACATGGTGAAGAATGCTTTTGAAGTTATATGGAACTAACACTAATTTACACAAAATATGTAAAAATAAAATATTGAAAATATATTTCTAGTAAAATCAATATTATCATTTAACATTACAACACTTTATAATGCTAAGCTATTAATAATTAATCTTTAAGCACAATTTTTCTTTATCAAGAAGTCTGTTTCAGAACATAAAAGACAAAGGGTTTTTACCCTTAATGAAACCTCAAGTTATAACCTCAGTACATTCTACTCTCATGAACAGAAATAGAAACCAAAGTTACTTTTACATATTTATTTTCATGTACTTATAAAAAGAACATAACATATATCAGAGTCTCTTCTGTTTTTCTCAGACACTGTGGATAAATATGGTTTATTAAACCCTGCGGAGACAAGCTGTTGTTTGTTGGTATGTTAAATATTGTTATACATCAGTTAAACTTGCACATGCTTGTTAGTTACATGCACTAATTTAGAGCATTGATGGGTTGTCAGTATAAATATCTGATTTAACAGAATGAAAACACATGCATTTGGAATTCATCGTGATTTTTATAATCATTTTGAAGGAGGAGAGAAAATATCATCCAAATGATAGCTTATAAAGGCTTATAAAAGTGTTTGACAAAGTTGAAAAGTGAACCGGGAAACATTTGACTAATTACTCTTATAAGCATGTGTATAAGACAGTTATAATTAAGAGTTTTGAAAGTGCAGTTACCAAAAATATACTGTCAACTTTTATAGTAAGCATAAATCAAATACAAGCAGAACCCAGTAATCTTAAAAATAGAAAATAGAGGAAAGAATGGTGTTAAAATTTCTTTCTTTTTAAAAAAATATTGACAAAATTGTATCATGTACAATGTATTGTTTTGAACTATATATACATTGTGGAATGACTAAATTGAGCTAATTAACATATGCATTATTTCACATAGCCTTTCTGTGATGAGAATACTTCAAACCTATTCTCTCAGGAATTTTAAAAAATATAATACATTATTATTAACTACAGTCACCTTATTACAAAATAGATCCCCTGAACTTATTCCACTTAATTGAAATTTTGAAATTTTGTATCATTCGACCAACATCTTTCCCTGTCCCCTGTGTTTCTTTTTGAAATATGAAAGTGACTAATATTCAGTAGCATCTGGCACTGTATCTTCTTCTTGAAAGTAAATTAAAATATGGATGATAATTGATTTTTGGCACGGAACAAATCCACCATGGCTTCCAACAAAAGCGCTTATATACAAAATGAACTCAATATACCAAGTTCCTGAAGTCTCAAGTGAATATGACAGTCATCTGCTATGACTGCCTTTTGGCACTAGATTATAACCTAAGTTCTGAAACTTGATACATAGCCCACAAAATCTCTTTCACTTGTTCACAAGAATTGGAATGATAAGCCAATCAACTTCAACCTAGTGTGTGAAGGGTTCTAAGACTAAGAGCCCACAAGCTAGTCTACTTCTTTTCAGAAAAGAATTATTTCCCACTAATTATGGAAATAATTATTTACTTCAACTTTGTTGTGAAATAAAAAAAAATATTAGAGGCACTTGGTGTTGTTTCATTAAAATAGTCACATTGAAATCCTTGTCTCCAAATCCATAAACTGGTGTTTATCAAATATCCAAAGTTGAATTGGCTAACATTTTTAAAACCATTGAATAGTCTGAAGATACATATCTTCATTTTTACAATAATTTTAGTATTTTTTTGCATAATAATATATTTCAGAAAAATACCATACAGTGGGTTAATGTATTATGATGTTAGTTCTCTCTTCAAAAATCCATTATTGAATATCTGTAATGTGGAACAAATAGCATTTTTGCATGGTCTCTGTAGAAGCCTGTAAAGGCAGATTCACACACTTAAAATACTGCAATTCTGAGTCTGACATATGCTGTAATACCAGCAAAAATTGGGGATATAGAGGCTGGAGTGATTAATAGGGGAAGGAAAAGCTCAAACTGATGTTTGAGCAGGATGTTGGAAGTTATTGAGAATTGTGGCAGTGGTTACGGCAGAGAATTGCACTTCTAGCTTCAAATCTGATGTGAAAAGTGGACCTGAAATTTGCCAATTATTTGAGAGTTTCTGCTAACACTTTTAAAACAATTTCAAAGATATTAGTTTCTTTCATTTTTCTATGTGAATGTCAACCCAGTTTTGTTCATTGTTGTAAACCACCAAGAGAAGAGAGCTTTTAAGAAATATCAAATCCTGCAGCAACGTCATATAGCCTGAGTACTGGAAAGACAGTATTGAGTGAGACAGTTAGGAGGTCTTTCTTATTTTTGTAGTAAGCGTTAAAAGTGGTACAGTTGCTTATTGACAGTGGAAGCAACTGAATGCAAAGTGAAGAAATGCTGACAACTGATGTGGAAGCAGAAAGTTTGAGAGAGAAGCCAAGTTAAGTAAACGGGAAAAAATCAAGAGGGTCCAGTTTGGAAGATGATAAAGATCAGCCAGCTGAGGCAAAGAACGGATGATGTGGAAGGGTGGAACATGGTCAGTATATAGATCTTAGGTTACACTCCATGAACTGGGAAAAACATGTAAATTATGTTGCCGTAGGAAATAGAATTTCATAAACAATATGGAATGATTATGGTTACTGATTTATATAAGAAATCCACCGTAAGCAGTGAGTAAATATGTTCTCTGTGCAGTTATAGTGTGGTTTTACCAAGGAATCTCGGGATGTTGTTTGGTTTGGCAAGTTTGCTAAAACAGATATGCATAACCATTTTACAGAGCTTTGCAAATTACAGAGCATTTTCAAATACACTATCTCATTAAATGGCCACAGAGCCAATAAGAGAAAGATAGCATTGTCTTTTTACATTCAAGAAGTTCAGTGGCTTGGAGAGGCTAAGTGACTTGCAGAAGCCACATAACTATGAAATGGTATAGTGGACACTCTTATAGTCCCATACTCTCTGGTTGTCTCGTAATCAACTGGCTTGACCTCCTTCTCTAGTAACTGTCTGTTGAAGGACTAATATACACACATAAAGAAGATAGAGCCAAACAGTGACAATGTGTTGGTGATTTTTCAGCACCATCTAACACAGGCATCATCCTGACCACAGAATATGCCAGGAGATGGGTGTACCAAGCTATCCTAATTCATTTATGGTATTCATTATTGTTAATTTCCTTTTTATGATTTATCTGGCATTTACTAAAGCAAACTTGCAGTAATTATTGTACGTGTACAGAAGAAAGGTGACAAATAGCCATAGGCATTCCAGTCTCTTGATTCGACACATCTCAACATAAATTAATCTTCTTACAATTTGATTTAATGCATTTGGATTGTGTCATTATAGCCCAGTCCTACAATAAAAGAGCGTTAGGTAAATTCTGGATGTATTAAAAAAATACACAAGGTTGAGGCTAAAAGCCTTATCTTTGAAAAATATGAAAAGGTCTTTCTAGCCTCCAGTGTCCTTCCATAGCACTCAGTCACCTTTTTATTCTTTTTTTTTTTTTTCTGAGATGGAGTCTCGCTCTGTTGCCCAGGCTGGAGTGCATGGCATGATCTCGGCTCACTGCAACCTCCTCCTCCCGGGTTCAAGTGATTCACCTGCCTCAGCCTCTGAATAGCTAGGACTACAGGCACATGGCACCACACCCAGCTAATTTTCTTGTATTTTAGTAGAGACAGCGTTTCACTGTGTTGCCCAGGCTGGTCTCAAACTCCTGAGCCCAGGCAATCCACCTGCTCGGCCTCTCAAAGTGCTGGGATTACAAGCATGAGCCACCGCCCCGGCCACCATTTTGACCATTTATTTGATATAAGTATATGGAATTTAAGATCTTTGGGGTGAGCAATTCTGGTAATTATAAATTCACAGTACTGAGGAGAAAGAAAAATTTTGATTCCATAACACAATCATGAACTTTAGAACACGGAGGAATGTTTGGAAGATGATAAGGACTGGGAGATGTGACAAGATGTTTGTATTTTAAAATCATGGGTTTCAAAAATTGTTAAAACCAAAATGGTAAGTCAATGCATTGGAGATATCAGTGGTAGAGTTGTAAAGGATTGAAACTGCATCCTATGTGGATCGCAAGACCCAGAGGCCTATGCATGAGACTACTCCAAAGGAAGAGGTGTCATGCATAGCAAGTAAGCTGTAAATCAGCATGAGGATATGGAAGACCTACTGAATGGAAAGAGTAAGGATAAATGAGACCTTTATAACAACAGAGGAATAGGTTCTGGGGGCTTTGTGGAAGACACAGTGAGGAAGCTGGTGTGGTAAATGGCCAGGGAATAGGGCAGAGGTAAGTGGGGAGGAGCCATAGCAGTGTCTGGGAGAGCAGGATCACAGACATGAAAGTAAAATTGAGATGGAGGGCAATGGGCTGAATATGAAGATGAGAAAGGTGTGGTGATCACCAAGTTCAAACTGCATGTCTTATACACTGTTTCTGCCTTCTCTGATATTTAAATTTTTGCTGTATTCTTTTCTGTCATGGTACAAACTCTCCTGCTGACTAAAATCCTTCTAGTGCTTCATGTGTCTCTCTTAGGGCATTTCTAGCCTTGATTTACAGTTCTTCGCTCTTTGTTTTCCAATCACATTTCCTGTCTTGATTTATATTTCTTGGATCCTCTGGGACCCATTATCTCTCAATGTTTGATTTATAGTAGTTTTCTACCCAACATACTTATTTAAGAAGTTTTGTTCTATAGTAATTATTTCCGTAGCATTTTTTTTTAAATTTAGAATTTATAGTCCCAAATTACTGGTGCTGTGGTTGTTTTACTGTGTTCTCACACAATGAAATTACTGTGGTTCTCAACTAATGACAAAAATTAAAACTCTTAGTTTGTTTCATAGCACAATACGGTATTAGTAATAATTTACCACAGCATTTCAATTTTTTAGTGTGAAAATTTAGGTACAGAAAAGTTACATGCCATCACTCAAACATGCTATGAACAGTAATATTAAAAATGCATATTTTCCTCTAAAATTACTTAGATTAATTTCTCATATTTCTGCTACATAAAATATAGTCTTTTCTGATATCACACACACTTTAAATAGAAAAGCAAAACAGCTTGGTAATTTTGTGAACAACTACCCTCAGGGGGTATCTAGTTTTCAGGTCATAATTCTTCGGCTAATTTTCATTTGAGTCAAACAGATGTATATTTGTGTTTTTGGATTCCAGTATTAACTTAAAAGGTTCTAGTAGGATGAAGCAGATGTCAAAGTTGTCAAACAAATGTTCATTGTACTTCACCCAGATAATACGGTGAATTATACAGTTTCCAAATGCAACACTAGTCTTGACCTTATGAGTTATTACCCTTTGTTTCTGGAAGCTAATATAAATAAACTGATTCAAAATGCTATGTGTATTCAAGCCTTTACTTTTATAATTTCTTGTTAATGAAAAATCGACCTTTAGCAAGTAGATAAAAGAAATAGCAAAACTCAAGGCCAGATGGATTTATTTTTTGAAATTTAGTGCGACATAGCAGATCTTAATTCAACTGGCAATCACTAACAAGCTGTTTGATTTATAACAGCTCGCCCTACATGAATAGCATCTTTTCACCATATTTATATTGCACTAAGTAACGATACTTGTAGACAATCGTAAAAATTAATGAATGAGGTAATGAGAGCATTCCAATTTATAATCTGCATGAGAAAACACAGTTAAACTCTGGTGTAGTGAATGAGGACAATCTGCAAAAACTGTAAGTAGTTACTGAAAAATAACATGTTCATTCCTTCAGTCAATGAAGAAAACTTTATAAACATGTATAAATTATGAGCCATTGCTGTGCTAGATACAGGAGGAATCAAGAACTTTACAAGTATTAGGAGAGATCGAACCTGTCTTATCTTAGAATGTGTCATTATATTGCAGATGATTAAAACTAGAAATTATTTACACAATGGCTTAAATGATATGAGGCTAAATATACATAATTCCAAATACCTGGATAGAAACTGAAAAATTTGAAACAAATATAAAAATATTACTTAATGATTTTTAAATAAAATTACTAATGATAAGGGCTGCAAATAATAACTAAAATTTATGGAGCTCTTTCTACATAGCAGATATATTCCTGGTGTTTGACATGTGGCTAAATTCATTTAATCCTTACAATACCTCCATGAGGGAGTTTGTAGGGCTTTTCCAGGCATGTCCCCATCTCAGTACGTTTGCACTTGCTGTTCCCTCTGCCTGGGAAGCTTTTACTTTATGTTCATGTGGCTGGCTTCCTCACCTTCTTCAGGTCATTATTCAAATGGCATCTCAGTAAGGCCTTCTTTTCTAATCCCTGTTCTAAATTTGCAACCCCTCCCACTTTTATCTCACTTTCTTGACTGTTTTTGTCCTTAGCACCTATCACGTTTTAACATACACTATATTTTACTTATTTGCCTTTTCATTGCTTCCCTCCTATTTGAATAGGTAAGAATTGTTGTCACTTTTTGACTCCGATATCCATGATTCCTAGAATATGTAAAAGTGTTCAATGAATGTCTGTTGAATGAATGGATATGGTTAGGACTATTATAATCACACACACACACACACACACACACACACACACACACATACTGTTTATATGTTAATGAAAATCTTTATACTTAAATATATTTATATTTGAAATCACTATATAAAATTACGTTAGATCCCATAGCATGAAAATGAGAAAATATCTACATATACATAAATTCTTACGTGCAGATGGAAATAAAGTAGTCTCTAGTATGTGAGCATAGCTATCTAATTCAGACAATAGATATTATAATTTGTTTTCTGTTTTAAAAATATGAAATAGCACACATCTTTCTTGTCATGAACATGATAAAAATAGCCACCATTTATTAAGCATCAATTAAGTCACAGTGCTAAAAGTCATTGCAGTTGTTTTCCTCTTCAATTTATAAATGAAAAATACTAAAACTAAGCAAAGTTAAATAATAACTTTTAATAACGTTTAGTTCACAAAGCTAATAAGCAGCAAAGCTGAGATGTGAACTCAGGTCTGCCCATACCCTGGACACTTTTCACTATCCCTTGCTACTTTCCTTAGTTTTATACTTAAAATATAACCAACAATTTAAACTTTTTGTGCTGTTTTTTAACTTCTGTGCCCAGACCTATTGACTATATTAAAAAAAAATCCATAAAATTCTTTGAATAATCTGATAATTATCTTTCAAGAAAATAGGAAACCAACTTAATTATTTCATGCTCTGAACAAAATTTATTCTAATCAATCTATCATTTGAAACAGCCAAAGATCATCATTAAGTTTATTTCAGAATTTAAAGTAATTAAATTAACTATGGAAACAGTTATTTTTTGACAAATTAAAGATGACATCTACTCGTAGTTCACATTTTAAATCAACAAAATAACCTGATATTAAAAGCTACTGCACAATTTTTTTATAATCAGAAAAAGATTTCCAAGTGTTTATTAAAATCCAAACAGATTAAATTCATATATAATATTTTATAAGCATACATTGTTGTATTTTTAAAATTATATTAAAATGAAAGGCTTATTTTATATACATTATGTATGTTATAATATACATGAAATATATAACGAATACATTAAATATATAATATAATAAAATATATATTATGATCTTTTTATATACATTATATATAAAATAAGCCATTATATAAAGCCATTACATAAATATAACATATTTTATGTTATATTATAATGTAACATATATAATATGTACAAAATAAGCCTTTCATTTCATTATATTAGAATGATCGAAACTTTGAACTAGACGATCATTCCAATATAATGCACTATGTATATATACATTATATTGAAATGATTATCTAGTTAAACTTTCTCAGTGAGAGAAAATACTGAAAAGGGGTAAGGGTATGTATTTAGAATTGAACTGTGATGAGACAAGCTCATTTAAATTTGTGATGAGAATATTTCTTTCTGGTTCAATTGTTTACTATTTTCCTCAAGAACATACTCATGACAGTTCATTAGGAAAGCAATTTGCCAATTTTTATAAAAAGGTTTCAAAATATTCAGACCCTCTAATTTAGTAATACATTTCTGGGAATTTACAGGACAATAATTTGAAATTTAATAGGAATTTTATATACAAATGTGTTCACTGTAGTGTTGTCATTTAGAATTATTTAAATTACAAAAATAATGACTGTTCTTTAAATAATACAGATATATATGAGGTAGAAAGTGACAGTGGTTCTTCTCAGAAGCCCCTTCTTCTACACCGTGTCTCAGAAGTTATTGTGTGATTTTTATAGCCTAGCACTTGTTTGAAGAAAGCATATTTTATATATATGCACCCTGAAAAGATTGCTTCACACATATAGGATCATGTGATGAGATCAAACACTTTTTAAAAATTTATTTATTTATTATACTTTAAGTTCTGGGGTACAGGTGCAGAAGATGCAGCTTTGATACACAGGTATACATGTACCATGGTGGTTTGCTGCATCCATCACCCCGTCATCTACATTAGGTGTTTCTCCTAATGCCATCCCTCCCTAATCCCCTCACCCCCTGCTATCCCTCCCCTAGAGCCCCATCCCCAGATAGGCCCCAGTGTGTGATGTTCCCCTCTCTGTGTCCATAAGACCATTATGTTCTCACTCATAAGTGGGTGTTGAAGAATGAGATCAATTATTTTTATCAAAGCCAAAAGAAGAATGCTTACATAAAGTATGGTATAGCTACTGTGCAAATTGTCATACAGATTTTAAAAGAATTGCAAAGAACTTAAATGTTTATCCTGTAGCATTAAGAGAAAAGGAAGATATAAAATTATATATGGAATTATAGTTATGTATACACACCTATTCATACACATTCTGGAATAAAATAAATTTAAATGTTATTAGTTATCTATGGGTGATAGGATATTAGATAATTGATCTTGTCTTTCTGACTTTACTGTATTTTCCAACTTTGAAGTAGTAAATGTAATGTTTAGCTTAATTTTTGGAGGGTGTTTTCTTTATCCAGAATCAGGAATTCTGAATTTGAATATTTTAAATGAAATCCAAGTGTTCTGCTTTGAAGATTACATTATTAATAATTTAAAATATCTTAGTTTGAAGAGAAAAATCAGAATATGCTTTACTGACATAATGTAATGATGCTGAAGGACTATGTTTTCTTCATGTTGGTAAAGTGCTCTTTTTGTTACCATTGACTACAAATGCTTGAGTGTTAGTGTTTATATGGGATAATTATATATTTTTAGTTTCTTTTGGGATGAACAAAAAGAAAATGCTAAATTAATGAGTTTGACTTAGGTGTTCTCAGTGCCAGTTCACTGATGGGCAGAGTCACTCATTTCTCTAGTTCAAGGAAGTCTGAACTGGAGCAATTAGAGGCTTATCTTTGTTATGCAAATTTATTTGTTAATGATTTATTTATCCAAAACTATTTATTAATTGATTATGATTTCCAGAATGCTGGCAAAGCTGAATTATTTCTCAGAATGCCATAGAGTTCAGCATATTGACTTAGTAATTCAACGTCTTGACAGCCTGAGTAAAAGAAGTGAAATGCTTTGTTTCTACAATAGTGGAAGAGATGTTATATTAGTTTCCCAGGACTGCCATAACAAAGTACCACAGACTGGTGGCTTACACTGCAGAAACTAATTTTCTTACAGTTTTGGAGGCTAGAAGACTGAGATCAAGGTGTCAGCAGGGTTGGTTTCTCCCAAGACTTCTCTCCTTGGTTGGTAGATGGTCACCTCCTCCCACTGTCTTCACATCATCTTCCCTCTGCATGTGTTTGTGTCCTAACTTCATCTTCACATAAGGACAACAATCATATCAGATGAAGAGTCATCCTGTTGACCTCATTTTTACTTAATTACCTCTTTAAAAAGCCTATCTTTAAATACAGTAACATTCTGAGGTACTAAGGCTCAGGACTTCAATATATGAATTTTGTAGGGACAATTTGTCTGTAACAATTTGTCTGTAACAAGTAATGAGAACATAGGGGTTAGATGAACTGAGTTAGAGTTACGAACTTGGTCACTCATTCTAACTTGCTGTAAGATCATGAGTGAGTTCTTTAGCCTTAGTTCTCATCTGTGTTAGTGGACAGAATAATGTTATTGTGATGGTTAAATACGATCCTTCCATTCTTTATTCTGTCATTCAACAAGTATTTATCAGAGGACCACTCTTTTCCAGGCATTGTGCTAGACATTCATAGATGCAAATATATGGTATTTGCCTTTCATCCTTAAAGGAACAGATATAATATCTTTGTATATAGAGGTATATCTATATCTTGTATCTATATCTTGTATATCTTTGTATAATATTTCGAATCACACAGACCTGGGTTGAAATTTAGGCATTGTGAATTATCACTCTTATGCTCTTGGGCAAGTTATCCAACCTCTCCAAACTGGTTTTCCCTTTTGAAAAATGAGGATAAAACACTCTACCTTTCAAAGTTATTATAAAGATCCAGTTATATGACATATAAAAATGCCTTTCAAATACCAAGAATACAGCATTGTTAATTAATTCCAGCAAGAATCAGGTAACAGTGAGGCTACGACAGGAACAAGTAGAAGACTATGTTCAGGTGAACAGGTGCTGTGAGTGCCTCATCTTTCTATCAGATTTGGGAATCTACACTGTAAATTCAGAGAGACAGAAAAAAAATACTGTTTTTCCAGGAGTCTTGTTTTTATATTTTGAGATAGCAATTTCATAATCAAACTTCTGTGACTGCCTCTATCCCTTCATTCTTAGCTGTTGACTTTATATTCCACTGATAAACAGAAACTATCAGATGTGAACTCCTTCATCTTCCTGCCATCCAGCCTCGTTGCACCTGCACAAGTGCCTCATCTTCCCTTCTTTTACAATGGAGAAAGTATCAGTCCTCCCATTAAGGGACAATTCCTTGTCTCATTCTGAATGACTTTTCTCCTTGGCAATTATTTTTCTCCCATATCAGTCTTTGCCTCCCAACTAGATCATTTCCATTAGAATTCATGCAAAATATACTTTTATAATCTTAAAACTTAGTTTTGATTCCAGTTCTCTTTTCAATTACCACCCTGTTTCTTTATTTCTTTATAACAGAAATACTTGAAAAAGCTGTCTATACTTATTATTTCCATTTTCACTTCTACAATTATCTTAAAGTCATTTTAATCAGACTAAGTGGATTTTTACCCTCACTATTCTTCCCCAACTTCTCTTATTAACCACAATGGCTTCCTCCTTATGAATCCAGTGGTCAATTCTAAATCTTACTTGTTAAATCAGTCTTTCCTTGAATTTCTTCGTTCAAGTGCCTCCTGGGTGCTATACCACTGTTTTCTTTCTGCTTCCCTGGCTCTTCCTTCTTGGTGTTCTTTGTACTGCCTTTTCATCTCACCTCTTAACATGTGAGTGCCTTAGAGCTCAGCCTTCAGCCTTCTTCTCTTCTGGTGACAACACCCACATTTATATCTTCAGCCAGGATCTCTCCCCAGAACCCCAGGCTTATAAATAAACTGGCTAAGCTCTCTCACTGGGATATCCAATAGGCATCTCAAACTTAATATGCCCCAAACTGAACTACTAATCATTTCCCTTCCACCCAAATTGCAACCTAGGATTTCTGCAATTTTCCATATCTACTGATAACACTACATCTTTCTGGTATAAAAGCCAAACATTTGAGAGACATCCTTTATTTTTCTCTTATATTATAAACCTGTCTCTCTCAGACCCTACTTCCAACCATCAGCTATCAATTTTCAAATATATCCAGATTCTGAACCCTTCTCACTGTCTCCGCTGGTAACACCCATGTCCAAGATAACAGCATGTCTTGTCTGGATTTCCACAGTAGCCTCCTAACTGTTCTCCCAGCTTCTATTTTTCCCACTTTCAGTCTGTTTTCAGTGCAGCAGCCAGATCACTTCTCTGCTGTGCTCAAAACTCTCCAATAGCTTCCATTTCACTCAGAGTAAAACCAGTATCCTTCTAGTGGCCTCCAGAGCCTCATATGTCTGGCCCATCATTACCTCTCTTACCTCATCCTCTACTTCTTTCCTTCCTTACTCTCTACTCAAAATGTACTGGCCTTTTTACTGTTTCTTCAGCAACTAGGTGTTCTCCCACCTCACTAGGTGAGCTCTCTGTCTGGAGCACCCTCCTCCTGGATATCTGCAGGCTCATTTCTATACTTTCTTCCAGTTTTCAGTCATATGCTGATTTATCAAAAAGATCTGTCCTAATTGACCTTTTTAAAATTGAAAACATCCCACCCAACTCCACAACTCCCTACCTTCTATTTTTATGGGACTTACTAACTTTTAATATTATATAATTTACCACTGAAATGCAAGTTCCATGAAGGTGGGGATTTTTTTTTTCTATTTGTTTGTTTACTTCTATATCTTAAGCTTATAAGCAATATTTGGCACATAGTAACTGATGAACATTTGCTGAAGGAACAATTGGGCTGCAGAGGTAAGAGACTGAAAGCAGTAAGGCTGGTACAGAAGCTGCTGGTGCAGGCGGTGATGGGACCTGAACAAGAGCCATGCGAGTAGAGAGAAGGAGGTACATATGGGATGTTGATAAGGCCTCATGAGCAGGCTTTAGGGATTCACTGCATGGTACAGAGTAGCAGCTGGACGTGGAGGAGAAGGTGAGTATGACTCAAAGGCATCTGATAGATAATTGGGTGGATGGTGACAAGATGAATCCAGTGAATTAAGAAAGAGAATACAAATGCAGAGAAAGTTTGGCAATAGAGAGACAGAGAACTCATTTTTAGATAGTTTCTATTAGAAATAGGGTGGAATAGGCCGGGCGCGGTGGCTCACGCTTGTAATCC
>NW_016107459.1:687215-691545 GCF_001604975.1 Cebus imitator | reverse complement strand
TAGAATAATAACTGCATCTGTAACAGCAGCAGCAGTAGTGGTAGTAATAACGGCAATAACTAGCATTTATTGAACATTAATTTATGTCGGATGCTGTATCTCACAGCCTCTGTCCCGTTTTTTAGAGAAAAGGAGACTGAGAACATACAGAAATTAAGGACAATTTGTTCAGAGTGACTTGACTTCTCTGAATAGAATTTGTATAGAGAATGTAATGAATGGAAATAGTTCGGGGCAGAGTCAAAAATAGAACCTCAAGTAGTCTGGCTCTGGAGTCTGCTCCCTTAACATTTGGATATAAGTGTCTAAAACTCGGTAGAGAAAACTTGGTGGGAAGCAGAGAATTGGAAGTGCCTAATATATAGGCGATAATCTAAATTCAGGAAGGGAGATGAGATTATCCAGGCAGAGTTTGGACTGCTAATATCACTACTGCTACTAACTACTGGTGTTATTTAGTGAGCACCTAAATTAAGCTATGTGGTGAACATTAAGCTATGATGGTGAACTGACAAATCTGATCTCTACGCCTATAGAAATTACCAAGAGTTAATAATAGTAACACTTGTTTTAGTTGTGATATTAAAATGAGAGATTACTGTGGGGAAATTCAAAGAGTTAGAGATGAACCTGGCTCAGTTCTAGGAGTCAAGGAAAACCTCTCTGAGGATGTGATGTCTGAGCTTGAAGGGAAGAGAGAGGTAAGAGCAGATGATTTTGATGATTTTGATAAGATGAGTTTCAAGATCAAAGAACAAGTTAGTGAAAGCAAGGGAGTAAAAATCAGTAGGGTGTTTTGAGATTGCCCTCAGAACAGGGATACAAAGCATTCACTCAATACTTGGTACAAACACCAGTACTCAACAATTTCTAACTTTTCTTCTTTACATGATGAAGTGTGTGAATGAGATTGCATTATTTGGGCAGAGTCCTTATAGTCATATGCCAGGAGAGGTATTTTGCCTTTTTTTTTTTTTAATCAAGCCATAAAGTGTTATTTGTTATTCTGTTTGCAAAAAGCCTGGATTAATATGGAAGATATTCCCACAGATATGCCATTTTCAGCAATGGTTATTTAGCCCTTGAACAAGAGAGGGTTTTACTCACCCATTTTGTATTATATTCTATAGATTTGAAATCTGTTTCTCAATATGTTATGATAAAGAGGCTTTGCTTGACCAAATGCTAGTCATGGTTCTGAGTCTTCACCCAGGCTCATTTGTGTACTTCATGTAAAACCTAGTTTTGACAAGAACTCTGCTAAGTCAGTTTAGCAAGAACTCTCCCCCTATGCAATAGATATTATGTTCCTCATCCTCTACCCCCTCAACCCCCCTACCACCAGGTGATGTTTGATGCCCTGGGCCTGTTTGTGAGAAGAATCCTGTAAGGTTGGTTTAGCCAGCAGTCCATTTAGCCCCGATGTTTCTTCTTCATTTTCCACCCATTGAGCCCCACTCTGCTTCTTGGCTATAAATGCCTACTTGCCTACATGTCAATGAGCTCATCTTGAGAACCCCTGAGTCAAACTCATTAATTTAGCATTCTCTTTTTTCCACCCCAAAAGAAACTCAAAACAAAATTATCTCATAGAAATACTGAGACTCAAGCATTTACAGTCAATGGAAACAAAAAGGGCACTTTACCAACATGAAGAAAACATAGTCCTTCAGCATCAATACATTACATCAATTAAGCATATTCTGATTTTTCTCTTCAAACTAAGATCTTTTAAGTGATTAATAATGTAATCTTCAAAAGCAGAACACAGAGATTTCATTTAAAATATTCAAATTCAGAACTTCTGATTCTGGATAAAGAAAACGTCCTCCACAAATCTAACTAAACATTACATTTAACACTACAAATTTGAAAAATATGGAAAAGTCAGAAAGACAATAATAATAATTTAATATCTTATCACCCAAAGATAACTAATAACATTTGAATTTATTTTATTCTGGAATGTGTATGAATAGGTGGGCATACATAAATATAATTCCATATATAATTTTATATCTTTCTTTTCTCTTAATGCTATAGGATAAATAAGACATAGATTTTCAATTGAAAATAACGTTACCTCATCTCTCTCCTCTACTGCAAAATTCCATTGCAGTGGTCCCTATAACTCTTACAATGGTCCTGAATGAAGTCTTCCTTATCATACTTTAAAAAGTATCATTGAATAACTTTTTTTTTCCCTGAGAGGGAATTTCACTCTTGTTGGCCAGGCTAGAGTGCAATGGTGCGATCTCGGCTCACTGTGACCTCTGCCTCCTGTTCAAATGATTCTCCTGCCTCAGCCTTCCGAGTAGCTGGGATTACAGGCATGCACCACTATGCCTGGTGAATTTTTTTTTATTTACAGTAGAAACAGTGTTTCTCCATGTTGATTAGACTGGTCCTGAAGTCCCAACCTCAGGTGATCCACCCACTTGGCCTCCCAAATTTCTGGGATTACAGGTGTGAGTCACTGTGCCTGGCAAATGACTTTTACTTTAACAGCTAGTACATCACAATTGTGTTGGTTTTATAATAATGTGGGACAATCCTATGTGTTGTAATCTCTGGAAACACAGAGAGATTGTGGAAAGCTTATTCTTTCAGGTAAAAATGATTTTCCCTATACAAAAACTTGTAGTACAAAAACATGTATCTTGGCATAGTCAATGAAGAAAACTGGAACACAACTATTATTTCTAAATCATAAAACACTGGAGTGCTAATTGTCAAATTTCAGTGTTTAGGAAAAGGGTGGTAACACTGTCAATTGTCTAGCTAAAGAAAATCAAGAGACGGGAGGATCCAAGAAGGCCAAATAGGAAGAGCTCTGGAGTGTAGTTCCTAGCAAGAACAATGCAGAGGGTGAGTGATCACGGCATTTCCAAACAAGTTATTACTGCCCACAGACCAGGAGATTCCCTGGGCTGAAAAGTGCCATGAGTTTCCAGCATAGCTGTTTCAGCTGGCACAGTGGGTCCCTGCACAAAAACTTACACAAATCTGAGTGGCTGCCTCAATTGGTGCCTGAAACACATGGGATACAGAGCTGCCCATTCAACTGAAAAAAAAAAGGGGCAGAAACAAGGAGCCAGGTGATCTGACCTGGTGGGTACCAACCCCACAAAGACCAGCAATCTAAAACACTCTGGATTGAGAGTTTCACAGGAAGCGCAGCTGGGCCCAGGATGGTCCAGCTTTGTGGGGGGAAGGGCTTCCGCCATTATCAAGGCAGTCTATCTTCCACTACCGAGGCTGTTCGCCATTACCAGGGCAGTCTGCCATTACTGAGGCAGTCCACCATTACAGAGGCAGTCTGCCATTACCAAGGCAGTTCTAACTATACCTCTATAAACAAAACCACAAGGAAGTTCACAGAGCAGCTGGGCAGAGCCCACGGCAGCTCAGCAACACCTCTGCTGGCAGACTGTGACTAGGCTACCTCCTTGCTGGGCAGGGCATCTCTGAAAAAAGGCAGCAGCACATCAGGAACTTATAAATAAAACCCCACCGTCCCAGGACAGAGCACCTGGGAGAAAAGGCAGTTATGAGTTTCACTGCAGCAGACTTAAACATACCTTCCCAGCACCTCTGAATGGAACAATGGAGGTCACAGCTCAGCAACTGAGATCCTATAAGGGATAGACTGTCTCCTCAAGCAGCTCCCCTACTCCCATATATCCAAAGAGACACCTCATAAAGGACAGCTCAGGCTGACATCTGGCAGGTCTCTTTCTGGGACAAATAAAACAGAAGAAGAAACTGGCAGAAACCCTTACTGTTCTGCAGCCACCACAGGTGATACTCAGGTAAGCAGGGTCTGGAGTGGACCTCCAGCAGTCCTACAGCAGAGGTGCCTGACTGTTAGAAGGAAAACTAAAAAACAGAAAGAAATAACTGCATCATAAACAAAAATGACGTCCACTCAGAGGCCCCATATGAAAGTCACCAACTACAAAGACCATAGGTAGATAAATCCACAAAGATGGGAAGAAACCAGTGCAAAAAGGATGAAAACACCCAATACCAGAATGCCTCTCCTCCTCCAAGGGATCACAACTCCTCACCAGTAAGGGAACAAAGCTGAATGGAGAATGAACCTGATGAATTGACAGAATCAGGCTTCAGAAAGTGGGTAATAACAAACTTCTCTGAGCTAAAAGAACATGTGTTAACCCAATGCAAACAAACTAACAACCTAGAAAAAGGGTTAGATGAGATGCTAACTAGAATAAATAGCTTAGAGAATATAAACAACTTCATGGAGTTGAAAAACACAACACGAGAACTTTGCGAAGCATACACAAGTTTCAAAAACCAAATCGAC
>NW_016107459.1:684152-687205 GCF_001604975.1 Cebus imitator | reverse complement strand
GATATCAGAGATTGAAGATCAACTCAATGAAATAAAGTGAGAAGGCAACATTAGAGAAAAAAGAGTGAAAAGAAATGAACAAAGCCTCCAAGAAACATGAGATTATATGAAAAGACCTAATCTACATTTGATAGGTGTACCTGAATGTGATGGAGAGAATGAATCCAAGCTGGAAAACACTCTTCAGGATATTATCCAGGAGAACTTCCACAACCTAGCAAGCCAGGCCACCATACAAGTTCAAGAAATACAGAGAACACCATAAAGATATTCATCAAGCACAGCAATACCAAGGAACATAATCGTCAGATTCACCAGGGTTGAAATGAAGAAAAAAATGCTAATGGCAGCCAGAGAGAAAGGTCGGGTTACCCACAAAGGGAAGCCGATCAGACTCACAGTGATGTCTTGGCAGAAACCCTACAAGCCAGAAGAGAGTGGGGGCCAATATTCAACACCCTTAAAGAAAAGAACCTTCAACCTAGAATTTCATATCCAGCCAATATAAGCTTCATAGGCAAAGGAGAAATAAAATCCTTTACGAACAAGCAATTGCTAAGAGATATCATCACCACTGGGCCTACCTTACAAGAGCTCCTGAAAGAAGCACTAAACAAGTAAAGGAACAACCAGTATCAGCCACTTCAAAAACATACCAAATGGTAAAGACCATAAACACAATGAAGAAACTGCATCAACTACTGGGCAAAATATCAAGCTAGCATCAAAATGTAATGATCAAATTCACACATAACAGTATTAACCTTAAATGTAAATGGGCTAAATGTCCCCAATCAAAAGACACAGACTGGCAAATTGGATAAAAAGTCAAACCCCAGTGGTGTGCTCTATCCAGGAAACCCATCTCACGTGCAAGGACACACATAAGCTCAAAACAAAGGGATGGAGGAAGATTTACCAAGCAAAGGGAGAGCAAAAAAAAAGCAGGAGTTGCCATCCTAGTCTCTAATAAAATAGACTTTAAACCAACAAAGATCAAAAGAGACAAAGAAGGGCATTTTATAATGGTAAAATGTCAATGCATCAAGAAGAGGTAACGATCCTAAATATATATGCACCCAATACAGGAGCACCCAGGTATATAAAGCTGGTTCTTAATGACCTACAAAGAGACTTAGACTCCCACACAATAATAGTGGAAGGCTTTAATGCCCCACTGTCAATATTAGACAGATCAATGAGACAGAATATTAACAAGGATATCCAGGGCTTCAACTCACATCAGACATCCGGACAAGTGAACCTAATAGATATCCACAGAACTCTCCACTCCAAATCCACAGAATATACATTATTCTCAGCACCACATCACACCTACTCTAAAACTGACCACATAATGGAAAGTAAATCACTCCTCAGCAAACACAAAAGAATGGAAATCATAACAAACAGTCTTTCAGACCACAGGGCAATCAAATTAGAACTCCGGGTTAAGAAACTAACTCAGAATTGCACAACTTCAAGGAAACTGAACAACTGGCTCTTGAATCTTGACTGGATAACCAATGACATAAAGGCAGAAATAAAGATGTTCTTCAAAACCAACGAGAATGAAGACACAATGTACCAGACTCTCTGGGACACATTTAAAGCAGTGTCTAGAGGGAAATTTATAGCAATAAATGCTCATCAGAGAAGCTAGGAAAGATCTAAAATCAACACCCTATCATCAAAATTGAAAAAGCTAAAGGAGCAAGATCAAAAAACCTCAAAAGCTAGCAGAAGACAATAAATAACTAAGATCAGAGCAGAATTGAAGGAGATACAGACACACAAAAAAACTTCAAAAAATCAGTAAATCCAGAAGCTGGTGTTTTGAAAAGATCAATAAAATAAACAGACTGCTAGTCAGATTAATAAAAAAGAAAAGAGAGAAGAATTCAGTAGATGCAATAAAAAACGATAAAGGGGCTATCACCACAGATTCCACAGAAATACAAACTACTATCAGAGATTACTACAAACAACTCTATGCACATAAACCAGTAAACCTGGAAGAAATGGATAAATTCCTGGACACTTGCACTCTCCCAAGCCTAAACTAGGAAGAAGTTGAAACCCTGAACAAATCAATAACAAGGGCTGAAGTTGAGGCAGCAATTAATAGTCTACCAACCGAAAAAAGCCCAGGTCCAGATGGGTTCACAGCCGAATTCTACCAGACATACAAAGAGGAGCTGGTACAATTCCTACTGAAACTATTCCAAACAATACAAAAAAAGGGAATCCTTCCCAAATGATTTTATGAGACCAACATCATCCTGATACCAAAACCTGGCAGAGACTCAACAACTTCAGACCAATATCCATGATGAACATAGAGGCAAAAATCTTAAATAAAATACTGGCAAAACGATTGCCACAGCACATCAAAAGGCTTATCCATCAATATCAAGTAGGCTTCATCCGGGGGATGAAGGGCTGATTCAACATACAAAGGTCTATAAACGTAATCCACCACATAAACAGAACCAAAGACAAAAACCACATGATTATCTCAAAAGATACAGAGAAGGCCTTTGACAAAATTCAACAGTGCTTTATGCTAAAAACTCTCAATAAACTAGGTATCAAAGGAAAGTATATCAAATTAATAAAAGCTATTTATGACAAACCCACAGACAATATCGTACTGAATGGGCAAAAACCGGAAGTATTCCCTTTGAAATCTGGCACTAGACAAGGGTGCCTTCTCTCACCATCTATTCAATATAGTATTGGAAGTTCTAGCCAGAACAATCAGGCAAGAAAAAGAAATAAAGGGTATTCAATTAGGAAAAGAGGAAGTCAAATTGTCTCTATTTGCAGATGACATGATTGTATATTTAGAAGGCGCCATCGTCCCAGTCCATATCTGCTGAAACTGATAAGCAACTTCGGCAAAGTCTCAGGATGTAAAATCAACGTGCAGAAATCACAAGCATTCCTATACACCAATAACAGACTTAAAGAGAGTCAAATCAAAAACGAACTGCCATTCACAATTGCTACAAAGAGAATAAAATACCTAGGAATACAACTAACAAAGGATG
>NW_016107459.1:580037-683042 GCF_001604975.1 Cebus imitator | reverse complement strand
GTTGGTGGGAGTATAAATTAGTTCAACCATTGTGGAAGACAGTGTGGCAATTCCTCAAGGACCTAGAAATAGAAATTCCATTTGACCCAGCAATCACATTACTGGATATATATCCAAAGGATTATAAATTGTTCTATTATAAGGACACATGCACATGCATGTTCATTGTGGCATTGTTTACAATAGCAAAGACTTGGAACCAACCCAAATGCCCATCGATGATAGACTGGACAAGGGAAATGTGGCACATGTTCACCATGGAATACTATGCAGCCATAAAAAACGATGAGTTTTTGTCCTTTGTAGGGACATGGATGAATCTGGAAACCATCATTCTCAGCAAACTGACACAAGAACAAAAGTCAAACACCACATGTTCTCACTCATAGGCGGGTGTTGAACAATGAGAACACATGGACACAGGGATTGGAGCATCACACATTTTGATCTGTTGGGGGTAACTAGGGGAGGGACAGTGGAGGATGGGGAGGTTGGGGAGGGATAACACAGGGAGAAATGCCAAATATAGGTGACGAGGGGATGGAGGCAGCAAATCACATTGCCATGTATGTACCTATGCAACAATCCTGCATGTTCTGCATATGTACTCCAGAACCTAAAGTGCAATAAAATATATATTTAAAAAGAAAATCAAGATTTTCTCCTAAAATAACTCCCCACTTTACCACTCGGAATCTCTTAAGCAAATACCAGAACACCGATTTCAAGAATAATTGAAATCACGTGCATTTATAGTAAGCAGAGTATAGGAATATTTTGGCTGTCTGGCTTCCTGGGCTCATAGGATCATGTTTTAAAACTTGGTTTTCTTTTTTTAAGGTGAATTCCAGTCAAAGACTAAAACCACCATTTAAACTTGAATCTGCTGTGTTGTATTTGAAGAGACCAAATCTGAATTATCATGATTAAAATTTCATGCATTATTCTTCAAGAACGTAGACTCTTGTGATGTAACTTGAGATCTGAACAGGGTTAGAATATACGGTTTAGAAGCAGGCCTATGGCTGGAAGTGGTGGACAATTCAAAAGCCAAGGAGAAGTCACGGGAGAGAGGCTATGCTGTTGAGAATGGTGATCAGAGAGTTTTTTCTGGTTTGTTTTTTCCAAAGGTAACATCTTAAAAATGTTAGAAATGTCTGACGTTAAAAATGTTAGCAATTTAAATTTTCACTATTAATGGGAAAGATATGTTGAATCATATTTCCTTTAGTTTTAACCTAGGGTTTTTTCCTTCTGAAACAGATACTGGTGGTTTCATTTTGAAAGGGAAAAGCTAAATTTAAGTTATCATTGTATGATGTTACACAAACCCACAACTTGTAACCATAGCAAGGGGGTGGAGGTTATGGCCATTTATGTGTGAGCAGAAGCCATGTAAAATGGGTATAGTCAGATGCTTTTATCATTCAAATTCCAATGCCATCAATAAAGTCACAGGACTTTCTTCTTTATACACATGAAATTATCTAAGCTATGCTACTCTACCTTCTTCTTATGTAGGATGGTCTAGAATTTTTAGAAGACTGATCATTGCTTTGGGGCATAATTTGTTTCTTGAATCTAATAAATTTTTTTACATTTTCATTTAGCCCAGGTTTAAGAATTTTGTATATTTTAAACAATAATTTACTCAACACATTTCTCCACATTAAATGGGTAATGAACATAGAAGATTAGTTTGTTCAAAGTTACAGGTCTTCAAGAACCATTTTCATGCCACAAGAATGTAAGTTCCATTGGTTTATCTAACTGTTCTAGCATTAGTGGTAATCAATACAGATGAACTGTTTTATGTAACATACTGAGCACTTTATTTTGAAATATGGGAACTCTTCTCTGGTGTATTCACATTCTGCTTACCTCAAATTACTCTTGAATTTCAAAATACTGTCCTATCTGAGGCTATTAAGTGCTAATAAACATTAACATTATTCAGTTGAAGGGAGCTGTCTTTCAGTGATGCGTGAAAAGTGTTTCCAACCTCTGCTTAGGAAATGCTTTGGAGTGGAAAGTATAAGCCATTATTATTCCTTATACAATACTGCTTTTACTTTGCATTTTAACCTTGAAAAAATAACATATGTATTCTATGATCAAATATAAAAAGCATAGGAAGTAAATAACACTTAATAAAGTTAGAGAAACAGGCCATTTTCTCCTTTCTTTCCTAAGTCTTTCACTACTCTTAATAGATAGAGCAAAGTGGTTGGATGAGTGAGCTCAGCATCCACTGCCAATCTTGCCTGCAGTACCGTGACTCAGTTGATGTGTAACCTCAGGCAAGTTACTTAACTTCTCTTAGTTTCCTTTCCACAATAATACTTATTTCAGAGAATGGCTGTGAAAATTATTTAAAATCCTACATGATAAGCACTTAGAAGAGTGTTTAATATGCAGTAGGTATTTAATAAATCTTAGCTATCAATATAATTACAAGGGCCAGATACCTTTTCTTGTTAAACACTTATAGGAAACGCACTATCGAAGTATGAAGTACTTTTAATAACTATTCACAAATTACTATTATGTTGTAAGTGATTTTTGGGTGATAGGCTATCTATTAAAAAAACCTGTTAGATAATGCAGATATAATTTTAGTTATTTAAGTCAAGGTCTTTGACAGGTTTTTCCACATTTCATTTCTTTTTGTAACCAATTTATTACCTTTGAGACATAAGGGAGAAACACACACACACACACACACACACACGCACCACATACACATGCAATGTGTGACAGGTTCACATTATTTGTGAAATGTTTTAAAGAGTTGAAAAATTAGTTATAAATTTGGCTTTACTAATTATATTTTACATACATAGGACCCTTTTCTGTTGGTCATAATTGGCTTGTAATCAAGGCTTATCAAAGATAATCAAAGAATATCTTAGATAGGTTTTATGTGAGATAATAAATATGCTGATAAACTGATAGAAATATATCCCCCCCTTCCATCCATTTACTTATTAATCTGTATTTCTTGAACATATTTTTTGAGAGTCTTTGGGGCAGAAAAAAAGCTTTAATTACACAGAAGATATGCTTAATGTAAGTTGAAAAATCAAACAAATTTTTAACTCATTTTTTTGATGTCCACGTTTTAGATGTTCTGTTGGCCATAAAGAAAATATATTTATTTCTTAAAAGATTACTGAGATATTATTTGGATTTTTTTCTTAAAATAATTAAATTTCTTATGTAATAAAAGTTAACAGGGAAGTGGACTCTTATGCCCTATAATATTTAAAGAAATACAAAAAAATGCATTGTTATGCCTCAAAAGGTCAAATGTGATCAGACACTGTTTATTATTCATAATGGGAGGGTTAAAATTAAATCAAATCAGGGAATAAAATGTTAATGAGTGCTTATATATTCACACTGATCACTGATTACAGAAGGAGGGTTTGAAGTCTGAAATGCAAATTTAATGCCCATTATTTTTATTTATTTTAAAGAAAATAGAGTTTTTCTAGAGACTGTACAGCATTGTGTAAATACATCGCTCAAACACGGACTGGCACTTACATATAATTAACTGAAAATGAACTTGAATATTTCTAGTAGTGATGGGTTTTTAACTAGAATCATGATCATAAAGTCATGAGTATATGTAGTGGACAGGAAGCTGGAGCACAGGGCAGACCCACCAGAAGTGCCCAGAGTTAAGATAGATACAGTTAGTTTTGACTTTATACTTCAGAGTATAACACCTAACAGCAAAGACAGGATATAGCTGGAGGACTCTTGCAAACTCTGAAAGGTAGAGCCAAAGTGTCAAAACAGAAGAAGCCTTCCATATATGCCACAAGTGAAAGGAGCAATTTGGGGGTCAAGAAAAGAACATAAAGCAAAAGTCATGAGTCTGAAAAAAAATCCTAGGTTGAAGAAGGAGGTGAAGGAGAAAAGAGGAAACAGAGAGGGAAGGGGTCACTAGCTGGTGATCTGAGAGGCGCATACTACCCAGCGAGTTTGAAAATCAATGCAGCTAACTAGGCAAATGTGAAGAACGATCACACATCAAGTTGATTTATGGTGTGCGTCATGAGTTTTGTTAACTGTCACTCCTTGAAGGCATTTGAGTTTGCAACCCTTGGGGACTAGTGCTTCATAAAGGATTAAAATATCTAAGGTGATTTTCAATTGAAAGTCTATAGCTTGTTTCATGTATGGAGTTGGCTCTTGTTTAAAGGACAGCTTAGGGATTAGGACAATAAAAGATCTGTCTATATTCATTAGAATCATTTGGAATGGTTCAATTGTCAATAAATGATGAATAAAAGAAAAATTATGTCTTGTGGAAAAAAAGCAGTTGTAATATGTTTGTGTTACATTTCTTAACATGTAAGATTGTCATGATGCAAAAATGAGAAAATAGATATAAAAACAAATTGGAAGGAAAAGGCCCCGTACAAATGTAGGCTATGGCAATAATTATCTTTTTTTGCATTATTTTGCATTGAGATGGGAAGATATTTAAATTTTGATACAATCTTTTAAATCAAATATGAACTCAAATAATTTTTTTAAACATAAAATGTTTACAGTAGGTTTTCCACTTTCTTTAGATGCCCGTAACACACAAAGTGCTTCCTGATTTAGGGAAGCACTGAAGAATATAAATAGTAGTCTCAGTTTTAATAAAGAAGCAGATTACCTGACTTACCTCCTATGTTTAATCTCTACTGTAATAACCTAGATAATTAATTTAAGTAGGTGGATGCTGCTACTATTTGCCCAGCTGCCAACTGTACAAATGCAATGTGTAGTGTACTTCAGTCTCTCCCCATGTCTCATCAGGGCTGAAAGTAATTTAAACTGGTTCTTCTGCTGATAAATAGTATTCTATGCTATTTACAGATATTACACGAAATCATTACAGAGATTCAATATAAAATAATTTTGAGTATAAAGCTTAAACTATGTAATCTCCTTATCATCCTTTTACATTCAACTTTTTAAAAGGGCTTATATTTGGATACCAAAAGAAAAAAAAGAGACAATAATGTTTTTATTTTCCAAGCTGATGTGAGAAGAGGATTGTGCGTATCAGGTACCACTGCCCTGGTATAAATGACAGGGTACCTACAAATTGGTTTGATGGTTATAGTGCAAGCAAGAACACAGCAGGTGGCGTAATCATAAAGAAACCGTTGGGATTTTGCTTTAGACAAAAGTATATTTTCCTCTCCAGGGTAAAATATTTAACAGCAATTAGTCCTAAAATTAGAAAAAAAAATTGTGGGAATAAACTATAATTGCACAGAATGATCAATGATGGCAAGTGTAAAACAGTTAATATCTGCGTAGCACGGGGTCAAAGTACAAATGGAAGCCGGCATACCACATTTGTAAATATGTAAGTTATAAGTCAAACTACTAAATTTTAAAGTAAAATAGATTTTTGAATTGTAGCTGCATGACAACCTTTTCTTTCTGCTTTTAGCTTTTTCCTGCCCCATGGGGGGCCTTGCCCACATGCATGTGACATGCTGTACATGTCCACACCTCATCTACACCCCGACAGACACCTATCCTTTGGCCACCCTGGGACGTATGGAGTTACATCTGTGGTGGGGGTTCCCCCTTTAAGAATGTGGTGGGGAGAAGTGATCCATAGGCGCAGAAAATGGGGTCAGGGCAGTTTAAGCAGGGAATTATGGGGTCTGGACACCTGGGGAATTATCTAGAAGAGGGGCACAGGCTCCTGCTGGATCTGTCCCCTTGACTCTATAAACTCCTCAACTGGTGGTGAGGGGAGTTGCAAAGAGAAGGTCAGAAAGGGGACTTGAAAGAACAGGATGCAGAACAGGTGTCTTCGTTGTTTGTGTTTAAGAATGCTCTGGTTTATTTTATTTTAAAAATTTTATTAACAGTATTTTTTGAGACAGAGTCCCACTCTGTCACCCAGGCTGGAGTGCAGTGGTGGGATCTCGGCTCACTGCAACCTCCGTCTCCTGGGTTCAGGTGATTCTCCTGCCTCAGCTTCCTGAGTAGCTAGAACTACACACATGTACCGCAATGCCTGGCATTTTTTTTTTTTTTTGGTAGAGACGGGGTTTCAGCATATTGATCAGGCTGGTCTCGAACTGCTGACCTCAAATGATCCACCCACCTCGGTCTCCCAAAGTGTCGAGAGTACAGGTGTGAGCCACATGCTCAGCCTGGTTCATTTTTCTCACAGTTTTATATATATATATATATATTTGTATATATCTGTATATATGTCTCTGTGTGTGTATATATATATATATATATATATATATATATATATATATATATTGTTTTTCTACTTACATTTATCTTTCATGTTTCTAATTTCATTGCATTTTGACAATCATCCCTATGAGGTAGATAGAAATTATCATCACAATTTTATAGATGGGGAAACTGAGTCTTGTAGGGGCCAAATGATGTACCAAGCCCTCACAATTGGTATAAAGCAGTGGCGGAGCTCACACCTAGGTACTCTCAGTGCAGGGTCACTTCCATTGCACCTGGGCAGGGGCTGATGAAGTCTGCAACAGGCTTCCATACCAGACAGTCAGTGCAGTGCCCAGGTCCCCAGACTTTCAAATGCTCAAAATGGGGAAAAACCCCTTTTGGGTAACAATTAACTTTCTAAGGCTGAAATGATTAAGGGAAATTCCTCCATGTATACCAAGGGCCTAGGTCTAAAGTTTGCATCAAACCCTTCTCTCAGTGCACAGGATTTTAGAACCCCACTCTGCTCTGAGTGCTTTCTGCCACAACAAAACATGACAAGGGACTCTGAACCTGGTTCTATCAGACCCTTTTCCAGTAGTCTTAACACCTTCTCTATTAAAATAGAAGTACGTGTCAAATTTGCAGTGTATTGCTTAGCTACTTTGATTTCCCCTTCCCCACATTTCTATGGCAAAAGTAGAAACGAACCCAAACTAATTAGTCCTGTCTTATTAACCCGTCTCAGAACCTAATATTGATATACTCCTATGTTCACATGTAGACTGATCATAAAGCAGTCCTCCAATGGACAGGAGGCTGCCTTCATCAAAATCTGGTCTTCCTGAAATAATCTGATTCTTGCTAATTTGTTTACAGTGTTAGTTCTTGTGGCATGGTCCTATTGGATGGACTCAATGATTTTCAAATGAAATTAGTAGTGGGTTCTTTTTTTGAAAATAAAATCTACGTGAAAAACAAGCATGTCAAAAATAAAGCCAACTCGATTTGTTTTAGAAGAAACAAGCGGATGAAATGCCTAGGCTACTTGCCTAGAACTCAGAGTAGCCAGCCTACCCCGTACCTGTAGGGACAGATACTGATGCACCCTAGAACCCCTCTAAACATTGTGTGAAAGTATCATTGTAGCCCATTTATTCAACAGGCAAGTAATTCAGCTTCGAGGCATTCAAAGTTTTGTTTTGATAAATAATTGATGTCGGTATACATAGAGCTAGGTTTATAAATCCAGGTTAAAATTTCAAGATCTTGTATGAGATGTGAATAGGCTTTGGTGATGGTTCTATTTGGTCATGGTTGCTATTCTCTTTATCAGTAGTTAGAAAAAATATAACTTTTGCTGCTCTCTCGGGTCTTTGTTATTGGATAGGAAGCAAGTATATGCCAATAAATATGAATTTATTACAGGATTTCAGTTTTCTTAAGTTTAGCTTACTGCAGCTTGAGTTTCAGGTTCATAGAAATGATCTTTGACATGAACCGATATTAATGACAAGATGTAAAAAACCATATCATCATTGGTTCCAATAAACAATTGCTCTAAACCATACCTAGTACAAAGAAAGAATGCTTTAAGATAACTGCTGTAAAAGTGAAAAATCATCACTTACACCGTACTTCACTAGTTTCTATGTGTAGATTTTATATGACTGTATATATATGTCTATATATATATGACTATATGTGTCACTTTATATGTCTCTCTCTCTCTCTACATATATATATAAATTTAGTGGCAAAATGTGATCCTAGAGATTTAAATATCTATCTATCTATATCTATCTATCTATATATCTAGGGTCACATTTTGTCACTAAAATATTATAGATATAAGATATTATATTAAATTATATTTAATATATCTATGATTATATTATAGATATAAGATAACATTATATATATTATATTAAAATATTAAGATATTATATATATATATATATAAAAACATCTCTAGCGTCACATTTTGCCACTAAATTTATACTGGGAAGTTCATCAAGAAGTTATTCTGTTAGAAGTTAGATATTTCAAGGGTATAGCATTGGAATTTTAAAACAGCCCCAACAGCCAATTAGCAAGTGGTGCTTTGAAAAATGTCCAGGTCCAGATCATCTCCAGATTTTGTAGTAGTGATTTTTCCTGTGTGCATGTGTGAGAGAGAAAGTGTAGTGTGGGTTGAAGGCCAGTGAGAGGAATGTAGAGCAGAAAGAAAAATTTTGAGGGCTGACTTTTTCAAACTGTACACATATACTATCTGGAGAAAGCGATGTACTGTTCCCCCATCCAGACCTTTGAAAATTGCTACATGAAATAAAAGATATAACTGTTTGAAATGTGTTATATGAATGTTATGCAAGGGAATGTGGAGAAGCATACAAAGTCTAATCTTGAGGTTAAATTGAAGAGTTCAAAGACTGAATATATTATAGTGAGTTTCATTATTTTTTCACTTTACTGGCATTAGTGTAGTTAATGTCAGTATATCACTAAATTTTTTTTTTCAAAATGTGTAGGTATTTCAGCAGGGTTCCAAAATAAGTCTGGTAGCATATCATTTTAAATGATAATAATGAAATGGCCAATATATATATTTTTGTGCTGTGCACTACGCTAAGAATGCTATTTTAAATATGAAAAGGCAGCACACATGTTCGCCACCAGAAATTTCTGGTAGGTTGATTATTTAATGTCTAGGGACATATTTTCTATGCATGATTGTAAGGTATGGACATACAATTCCATCATAAACACAAATTGTCTCAAATAGAAAGTATATTTAGAAACATGACCCCACATTAACGCAGAGGATTTCTGTATGTCTAATACTACTTTTGAATTATTTTCTCATTAGAAAATACTGATAGTGGAAAGGTAGTGGCAATAAAACATGATGTACTAAAATGCAATCTCATATTACAAATTCTCATAGTAAATGCATTAACATCTTACGAAATATCACTTACTGAGCATGCTAAACTATTTTGTACCTGCTATAAAACATAACGTTAGTAAAATAAAACCCACATGGTCAAAACTTATACCACAGAGTAAATATCTGAAGCTCATAACTGGGATAGTATCTTTAGCCTCACCGTTAGTAATTTATTCTTATTTTAGACAAAAATTTTACAAAATATTTGGTACATTTTATAGCGTATATCTTTCTTCATAGGAAATTCACTCCCATGGTCCTTTAAGATGTACTTTAAAACTCTCTGCTTTAAATTCTTTCTTTATCCACTGATGCTCAGTGCTTTAAATCCTGTGCCGGCCCATCCTACATTGTCAAAAACCACTTTTCTGGAGAATAAAATCCTAATAATTGCACTTAGCACACACAAATTGTAATTATTTGTTTATATCTCTACTTCTTTCTCACCTGACAACTCTTTGAAGACTAAGATCATGTTTTATTTATTTCTGAATTCCTAGCATTTAGTACAGTGAGTAATACATTGCATAACCTCAAAGCATATTTGCTGAAATAAATTGTGTTTGAAATAGCATTTTACAGATGGAAATGTTCAAAGGGGAGGTGGCAATAGCAATTACAAAAAGTAAGGGCAAACAGTCTGAAAGCAAAAATAGAAAAACAAAAACTATGTAAATCAGATAACAGAACTTGAAGCTCATTGAGGGTAGGAGAAAATAATTATGTATATTCAGTAATCCCTCATGGTATCATAGTATTAAAGCATACTAAAATAATACTTTTTCACAGTGGGTTTTTGGGATTAAAATACTCTGTTTATAAAAACAGAGGAATGTGTAATGCTTGAGTGAAAAGCTTTAGGTGTATGGAAAATTATAAAAATTATCTGACAGTAACAGCAAACTAAGTCTTACTAAGACATTGTTGACCATAGTTAATGCATAACATGTCATTGTGTCTCAGGTTTGTATAAAGATAAGGAGAAAAATGCTAGTCTTTTAATCACTCAAGGTTTACAGAAACATCTTAAATATAATAAAGGTGAAATACATCATTACATTTGATAATCTTGAAAATAAATACTAGTTTCATAATATACCACTTCTCTAAAATTTCTTATTGAGAAATATTTGGAGTCCATCTCAAGGCACTATGTTGATCCTATACTGCATTATGCTGAATCTTGTTTCACGTGGTAAATTTGAATAAAAGAAAAAATGTTATGTGGCTTAATAAATCCAGTTCCTTGGACACAGGGAGGGGAGCATCACACACTGGGGTCTGTGAGGGGCAACTAGGGGAGGGACAGTGGGGGATGGGGAGTTGGGGAGGGCTAACATGGGAAGAAATGCAACATATAGGTGAAGGAGAGGAAGGCAGCAAACCACATTGCCATATGTGTACCTATGCAACAATCTTGCATGTTCTTCACATGTACCCCAAAACCTTAAACACAATAAAATATATATTTAAAATTATAATAAAATAAAAAAAATCCAGTTCCTTGATCTCATCTTTTTCAAAGGATAAAAGCTATTATAATATTTATATGGGAATGTTACTTTATAAATCTTATGGCTAAAATATTAATCAGTATGTTCATCTAAACTCTAGTAAAAAGTGCTACTTTCATTTTCAGCAAATAGAAGTATCAGTGCTATATTTTTAGCACCTTAGTGACAGACAAAATGGTTTATCATGGCACTCTTGACAGCTGAAGCCACTGCTCTCCATGAAACCCATCTGCAGACCTCTCTTTTGATCATTTAAGCCCATAAATGACACTTCATGTTAGAATTATGCTTCTTCAAAGGCAATAAAGATAAGGCTTCTCCATAGGTGGTACCTCCTGGTTATCACTAAGGCCATGAAAAGCACAGATTCTTGACTTAAAAAAAAAAAAAGAGAGAGAGAATTTAACAGATATATTGGGTACCTGGATGTACTTGGTTACATGGTTCTTCTACCTAGTAGCCATGCCATGCTAGTCTGCCTTTGTCCTTCAAAATCACATCATTTAAGCACACCATTCTTTCAAAAAAACCTTCCCTTTTGTTTCCCAGTCTAGATTAGATGCTCTTTTCTGTTCTCAAAAATTCATGCACACCTCTGATTTAACTCTAACTGTAATATACTGAATTGTTTTATTTATTTCTCTTTTCAATCACATGGAATACACTAAGTGGAGGCAAAAGCCAATTTATTTGTCTTTTTTTATATCTAGATCCTAGTAAAGAAATCATCACATAATAGGTTTTCAATAGGTGTTTGTATAATTAATAATTACTGATAAATAAAACGTTTCTATTTTCATTACAAAAAAAAATTAAAGCACCTGATACCAACCTGAAATTTGACAATCATTTGAAGGAGTTTTCAAATATTAATAAAAAAAAAATTGGGAGGATCCATGATGGCCAAATAGGAACAGCTCCAGAGTGCAGTTCCCAGCAAGAACAATGCAGAGTGTGAGTGCTCACTGTATTTCCAAACAAGTTTTCACTGCCTACAGACCAGGAGATTCCTGGGCTGAAAAGTGCCATGAGTTTTAAGCATGGCTGGTGCTGCGGGTTGATGCACAGAAATTCACACAAATCTGGGTGGCCATTTCAACTGGCACCTGAAATGCTTCAGAAACAGAGCTGCCCATTCGACTGAAAGAGAGGGGGCTGAGACAGGGAGCCAGGCAACCTGGCTTGGCAGGTACCACCCCAACAAAACAAGCAATCTGAAACACTCTGGATTGACAGTTTCGCAGCAAGCACAGCAGGACACGGGACGGTACAGTTCAGTGGGGGGAAGGGCATCAAACACTACTGAGGCAGTCCACTGATACCAAGGAAGTTCACAGGGCAGCTGGGCAGAGCCTGCAGCAGCTCAGCAATGCCTCTTCTGGCAGACTGTGACTAGACTATTGCGTGCAGGGCAGGGCATCTCTCAAAAAACGCAGCAGCATGTCAGGAGATTATAAATAAAGCCAACCTTACTAGGTCAGAGCACCTGGGAAAAGAAGCAGTTATAAGTTCCGCTGTAGCGGACATAAAGGTACCTGCCCAGCAGCTCCGCACAGAACAACAGAGCTCCTGGCACAGTACTTGAGTTCCTATAAGGGACAGACCGTCTCCTCAAGAATCTCCCTGACCCCTATATACCCAAAGAAACATCTCATAAAGGGGGGCTCAGGCCAAATTCCGGCAGGTACCCTTCTGGGACAAAGATAATACAAGAAGAAGAAATCAGCAGAAACCTTTACTGTTCTGCAGCCCCCACAGGTGATCCCCAGGCAAGCAGGATCTGGAGTGGATGTCCAGCAGTCCTGCAGCAGAGGGGCCTGACTGTTAGAAGGAAAACTAAGAAACAGAAAGAAACAGCTTCAACATCAACAAAAATGATGTCCACTCAGGGACCCCATATGAAAGTCACCAACTACAAAGACCATAGGTAGATAAAGCCACAAAGATGGGAAGAAATCAGTGCAAAAAGAATGAAAACACCCAAAACCAGAATGCATCTCCTCCTCCAAGGGATCACAACTCCTCACCAGCTCGGGATCAAAGATGGATGGAGAACAAATCTGATGAAATGACAGAAACAGGATTCAGAATGTGGATAATAACAAACTTCTCTGAGCTAAAAGAACATGTGCTAACCCAATGCAAAGAAACTAACAACCTAGAAAAAACGTTAGATGATATATTAACTAGAATAAACAGCTTAGAGAAGAATATAAACGACCTGATGGAGCTGAAGAACACAACACAAGAACTTTGTGAAGCATACACAAGTTTCAAAAGACAAATTGACCAAGCATAAGGAAGGATATCAGAGATTGAAGACCAACTCAATGAAATAAAGTGAGAAGGCAAGATTAGAGAAAAAAGAGTAAAAAGAAATGAACAAACCTCCAAGAAGTATGGGATTATGTGAAAATACCTAATCTACTTTTGATAGGTGTACCTGAATGTGATGGAGAGATTGAATCCAAGCTGAAAAACACTCTTCAGGATATTATCCAGGAGAACTTCCCTAGCCTAGCAAGCCAGGCCACCATACAAGTTCAGTAAATACAGAGAACACCACAAAGATATTCATCAAGAACAGCAACTCCAAGGCATATAATCATCAGATTCACCAGGGTTGAAATGAAATAAAAATGCTAAGGACAGCCAGAGAGAAAGATCAGGTTACCTACAAAGGGAAGCCCATTAGAGTCACAGTAGATGTCTTGGCAGAAACCCTACAAGCCAGAAGAGAGTGGGGACCAATATTCAACATCCTTAAAGATAAGAACCTTCAACCTAGAATTTCATATCCTGCCAAAACAAGCGTGACAAGTGAAGGAGAAATAAAATCCTTTACGGACAAGCAATTGCTGAGAGATTTCTTCACCACCAGGCCTGTCTCACAAGAGCTCCTCAAAGAGGCACTAAACAAGGAAAGGAACAACCAGTACCAGCCACTCCAAAAACATACCAAATGATAAAGACCATCAACACAATGAAAAAAATGTGTCAACCAACAGGCAAAACATCCAGCTAGCATCAAAATGGCAGGATCATATTCACACAAAACAATATTAACCTTAAATGTAAATGGGCTAAGATCCAATCAAAAGACACAGACTGGCAAATTGGATAAAAAGTCAAGACCCATTGGTGTGCTGTATTCAGCAAACCCATCTCATGTGCAAGGACACACATAGGATCAAAATAAAGGGATGGAGGAAGATGTATCAAGCAAATGGAGAGAAAAATAAAAGGAGGAGTTGCAATCATAGTCTCTAATAAAATAGACTTTAAACCAACAAATATCAAAAGAGACAAAGGAGGGCATTACATAATGGTAAAAGGGTCAATGCATCAAGAAGATCTAAGGATCCTAAATATATATGCACCCAATACAGGAGCACCCAGGTACATAAAGCAAGTTCTTAATGACTTACAAAGAGACTTAGACTCCTACAATAATGGGAGACTTTAATATTCCACTGTCAATATTAGACAGATCAACGAGACAGAAAATTAACAAGGATATCAAGGACTTGAACTCAGAACTGGACCAAGCGGACCTAATAGACATCTACAGAAATCTCCACCCCAAATCCACAGAATATACATTCTTCTCAGCACCACATTGCACCTACTCTAAAACTGACCACATAATTGGAAGTAAATCCCTCCTCAGCAAATGCAAAAGAATGGAAATCATAACAAAGAGTCTCTCAGATCACAGGGCAATCAAATTAGAACTCAGAATTAAGAAACTAACTCAGAACCACACAACTGCATGGAAACTGAATAACTGGCTCTTGAATCTTAACTGGATAAACAATGAAATAAAGGCAGAAATAAAGATATTGTTTCAAACCAGTGAGAACAAAGACACATGTACCAGACTCTCTGGGACACATTTAAAGCAGTGTCTAGAGGGAAATTTATAGCAATATATGCCCACCAGAGAAGCTAGGAAAGATTTAATATCACTACCCTATCATCAAAGCTGAAACAGCTAGAAGAGCAAGATAAAAAAAAAAACTCAAAAGCTAGCAGAAGACAAAAAATAACTAAGATCAAAGCAGAACTGAAGGAGATAGAGACACAAAAAAAACCTTAAAAAAATCAATAAATCCAGGAGGTGGTTTTTTCAAAAGATTAACAAAATAGACAGACTGCTAGCCAGATTAGTAAAAAAGAATAGCGAAGAATCAAATAGATGCAATAAAAAACAAAAAAAGGGATATCACTACTGATTCAACAGAAATACAAACTACCATCAGAGATTACTACAAACAACTCTATGCACATAAACCAGTAAACCTGGAAGAAATGGATAACTTCCTGGACACTTGCAGCCTCCCAAGTCTAAACCAGGAAGAAGTTGAAACCTTGAACAGATCAATAATTAATAGCTTACCAACCAAAAAAAGACCAGGTCCAGACGGGTTCACAGCTGAATTCTACCAGACATACAAATAGGAGCTAATATCATTCCTTCTGAAACTATTCCAAACAATACAAAAAGAGGGAATCCTTCCCAAATCATTTTATGAGACCAACATCATCCTGATACCAAAACCTGGCAGAGACTCAGCAAAAGAAGAAAACTTCAGATCAATATCCATAATGAACATAGATGCAAATATCTTCGATAAAATACTGGCAAACCGATTGCAACATCACATCAAAACCCTTATCCATCACCATCAAGTAGGCTTCATTCCGGGGATGCAAGGCTGGTTCAACATATACAAGTCTATAAATGTAATCTACCACATAAAAAGAACCAAAGACAAAAACCACATGATTATCTCAATAGCTGCAGAGAATGCCTTTGACAAAATTCAACAGCGCTTTATGCTAAAAACTCTCAATAAACTAGGTATTGAAGGAACATATCTCAAAATAATAAAAGGTATTTACGACAAACCTATAGCCAATATCATACTGAATGGGCAAAAACTGGAAGCATTCCCTTTGAAATCCGGCACTAGACAATGATGCCCTCTCTCACCACTCCTATTCCATATAGTATTGAAGTTCTAGCCAGAGCAATTAGGTAAGAAAAAAAAATTAATAAAATAAAGCGTATTCAATTAGGAAAGGAGAAAGTCAAATTGTCTCTATTTGCAGATGGCATGATTGTATATTTAGAAGACCCTATCACCTCAGCCCCAAATTGCCTGAAACTGAAAAGCAACTTTAGCAAAGTCTCAAATACAAAATCAATGTGCAGAAATCACAAGCATTTCTAGACACCAATAACAGACTTAATGAGAGGCAAATCAAGAAAGAACCAAAACAGATTTACAAGTAAACAAACAAACAAACCGATCCAAAAGTGGGTGAAGGATATGAACAGACACTTCAAAAGAAGACATATATGAGGCCTACAAACATATGAAAAAATGCTCATCATCACTGATTATTAGAGAAATGCAAATCAAAACCACACTGAGATACCACCTCATGCCAATTAGAATGGTGATCATTAAAAAATCTGAAGAGAACACATGCTGGAGAGGATGTGGAGAAATAGGAACACTTTTACACTGTTGGTGGGAGTATAAACTTGTTCAACCATTCTGGAGGACAGTATGACAATTCCTCAAAGACCTAGAAATAGAAATTCCATTTGACCCAGCAATCCCATTACTGGGTATATACCCAAAGGATTATAAGTTGTTCTATTATAAAGACACATGCACATGTATGTTCATAGTGGCACTTTTTACAATAGCAAAGACCTGGAGCCATCCCAAATGCCCATTGATGAAAGACTGGACAAGGAAAATGTGGCACATATACACCATGGAATATTATGCAGCCATAAAAATTGATGAGTTTGTGTCCTTTGTAGGGACATGGAGGAATCTGGAAACATCATTCTCAGCCAACTGACACAAGAACAGAAAATCAAACACCACATGTTCTCACTCATAGGCGAGTGTTGAACAATGACAACACAGGGACACAGGGAGTGGAGCATCACACGCTGGGGTCTGTTGGGGAGGTGGCCAAGGGAGGGACAGCGGGGGCTGGGGATGTTGGGGAGGGATAACATGGGGAGACATGCCAGATGTAGGTGACTGGGGGATGGAGGCAGCAAACCACATTGCCATGTGTGTACCCATGTAACAATCCTGCATGATCTGCACAAGTACCCAGAACCTAAAGTACAATTAAAAAAAAAAAAGAAAAAGAAAAAAAGAAATAAAAACACCAATTTAAAAAACAAATTTTATAAAGATTTGTTTTTTTCCTTCTTTCTTACATTAATGTTGTAGGTTCATTTTCTAAAGTAGTTGTGTCTTTCTTAATGAGGATTCTGGAAACTGCTGTTAGGAAGTCATCCTAATTAACTGAGAAGCTACTTGTCTTATTTTTTTCATTATCATATTCACGTAAGATCCAGGGAGTTCTCAAATGAGGATATAAATGATAAAAGCTTAGGTCAATAATAATGCAGAAAAACTGTATTAACATCATGATCCACTTAATTTGCCTTACCTTTAGCTATACCCTGTTACTGTCCTCTGAGCCTACATTCTAGCTGCCACCATGTAATTAATTCAACAGTGTTTACTGAATGGCTTCCACAGGGAGAGCACTTTTCCAGGTGCTTAAAAAAATTATTGTACTCTTCAAATAGCCCAGATCTAACAATGACACGCCAAATCGCATCTTCCTCTGAAACTCTTCAGACACTTAAATGCCTCTCTGAAAAGTATCACTACCATAGCATTTATCATGTAGAATATTAATTATTTACTTGCCAGTTTTTTCTTTCATTTTGTGAGTTCTTCTAGGGAAGAGATTATGCATTCGCTGCACTCAAGATGAAATTCAATAAAAGGTGCTTATATATAATATGCAAGGTGCTAAAATTAGTTGAATTAATAAAATTGTGTTTAGCATCATAAAACTAGCATGGATTATTATGCCAGAACAATGCTGACAATGAACACATAGCAGATAAAAACTAAAAGATGATATTTTAAAAAGAAGCACATTATTTCAATACACACTTACAGACCATCTATTACATTCAAGAGATTTTGGAAAATAAAACCTAAACCAGTTTTTGTATCTTCCCTCCAGGGGCTTATGATCAGTTGAGGATATGTATGTACGTGCTCCACTATTCAATCCATTTTGATAAGAAAAGAAAAGTGGGGATGAATAAATGCAGAATGAAGTGGCTTCCAGGAAAACGTAGTATTAGAATCGAATCTTGAAAGCTGAATAAGATTTCATATGGGTGAGGGAAAGAGATATTTCAGGAAGTATAAATAGTAAAACACATGTAAAATGAGTTTTTCTGTTCAGGAACATTGAATGTACCCCAAACAAAGGTAGAACAAATGTAACCGTCATGGTAAATGAAGCAGGAAATTTAAGAGGAGACACTTCTAAGAAGATATAGAAAATTTGGTATATCCAAGTAACTTAATGAATGTCAACTTACAGCATTTAGAGTAATCAAAAGTGGCTTTTGAAGTACATCATCAGCACCTAACTCAGGTGTGAAGTGTACAAACAAAATAGCAGATTTTGTGGTGATGAAGCACACTGGAAGTGAAGCAGCTTTGACTGCTATATGTGAATCAGCTTTGTAAAGAGAATGGAAGACCCATCTTAAAACGAGCTGAAGGGTGTCACTTTCAACGAGGAAGCTGGATGAATGCAGTAAGGACACTACCCGACACAAAACAAAAATCTATTTAACAGTACACAAGAGGTTTAAGGAAGGAGAGTATAAATTAGTAGTTTTGGAGAACAACATGAGACAAATACATCAGAACATTATCCTGATTACTTTACAATTTGAAGGACTATATAAATTGCAAAGGAATAAAGCCCAGAATGTATTTATTGCTTTGTGCAGAAATCTCTACCAAACTGACTTATGATTTAGCTTTCCGGCCAAGTGATGAGAAAACAACTGACAAATGGAAGAACAGAGAATACTGACCATAGTAAACCCAGAAAAGGAATTAAAAATAAAAGACAAGATGAAACTGGATGGTATGCAATGGGGACCCTAATCTTAAGTGTTTAATTAGAATCTATTTGATTAAAACACAATCACAGAAATTTTTCTAAAAGTAATTCTTATAGTGTTATTAGAAACCCCACATCTACTCTCATGATGACTTTGATAAATGCAAATTATTAATCACTTGTTTATACTTGGTTTTGTTTCATTTTACTTTCTTTTGAAATCTGTTTTAGGTGCTTTATACTTCTTCTTTTGTTGAATCCTCACAATAACTCTAACTTACACATTAGGTTCTATCATCCTCATAATACAGATAAGAAACTTGAGTCTCAGAAGTGCTGGGTTAATGCCCAAGATCTCACAGCTAATAAGCTGCAAAGCAAAGGCAAGTCTAGCTGGAATTATGTATATGCCACAGCTTCAAAGGTCCCATGTCCAGGATTGATCTCCCAATTTTTGTGTCCCTACCCACCCCAAAATGCTTTTCCTGTAGGTCTCTCATCTCATTAGATGATGAGTCTATGCTTCTAGTTGTTCAGACCAAGAAACTTGGAGTCATGCTTGGCTCTTCTCTTTCTCTCAGACTCCATATCCAACATGTTAGCAAATTCTGTCTCAGCTATTCAGAATCAGACCACTTCACATACCCTTCATTGCAGCCATTATGATCCAAGTCATTGCCATACATCACATGAAACTGCCTGCTTCCGCTTTGTCCACTATAGTTGACTCATAACAGAGCACCTGCAGTGATCCTTTTAAACTTTCATTCAGATAGCACCATTTCTCTTCTCAAAACATTGTAGTGCCTTTCTACTCACTCCAAAGCAAAGCCCTGTCATGGCTATTAACGTTGTACTTGATCTGGCCCTGGGACATCTCTTTGACTTCCACTCCTGTGGCCCTCTCTCTTGCTCACTGCTCTCTGCCTGCTTACTGTTTCTTGAGTATGAAATCATGCCGCCACCTCAGGGCCTTTGCATTGCTGTTCCCTTTGTCTGAAATGCTCTTCTGCAGACATCTGCATGGCTTGGTGCTTCACCTCTTCAGATATATGCTCACATATTAGAGAGTTTATCCTTGACCACTGGGTATACATTATTAAGCACTGATCCACAATTCATCCCATTCATTTTCTCCCTTACCTTATATTGTCCTTTGTAGCACTAGAATGCAGGTTACATAAAAGCAGAAAATGTTTGAAAAAAATAATGTTTAAGCCAGGTGATGTATGAAAAACATTATCCTACGTAGCATATGCTAGAGCAATCTCCTGCATTTTCTCATTGAGATACCCCGAGTAACTACTTTTATATGAGAAGTTTTTCATCTGAATTCACTAATACACCCAAGCTTTAGAATTACCTTCTTGAAATACAGAAATCAGACAAAGTGGGAAGAACATATTTCAAGTCATGAATTACATAATAAGACTGATGATATGTATATCCAGCCTATGTACTGAGGTTTATGTAAATGTTCCTTCCATCATGAAGCACTGCCCGATCCTTACTGCCTGATCCTTACAGCCTGCAGTGTCCACTACCTCCTTCACAGTACAGTAACCCTCTTACTCGAGGGTCATACTATATTTATACACAAATACACACAGACATACACACATACATACACATAATACATACATATGTATTTTGGACATAGACAGTGAGTGCTGTGGGATAATTGGCTCTGCTTTGGCTCTCAAAGGTTTGCACCATTGGTGCAGGTACGCGTTGTTATGGTTGAGCTTGGGCAGCCAAAATGCCACTCTCAACTGGTTTTGGGGGACACATTAGTAGATGAGAAATCTTGAGAGGACTCTTCGTGAATGCTCAAAATACACCCATAACTGTATGAATCACTGAAGGGAGGCTGGAGGCAGTATGTTCTGCTGTGGGTGTGACATGAACCAGTGAATTTGAAGTTTTCATTGATGATGATATGGCTTTGTTTGCATTCTGCAATTGGCGAGGCCTAGAAAAATTTGAGTTATAATGGCATAAGAGAACCATTAATGGTAAAACTCAGAATTAACATCAAACTGTCTGTTTTAAAGTTTGCCTGGCATTTGCTCCATTTATCTGTGCCTGTCTGTGGCAACATAATGAAGCACAATGAGTTCGCTTCATACCTGTTTAGGTGCAGAGAGAAACATGCTTGTAAGGGACCTGCCTTCCATTAATGGAGACTGCTTCTTTATTTAGGATTTAAACAAATTATGTCTTCTCACTTAGTTAAATGAAACATTTCATGCTTTGTGGCCTGTTTAGCTAGAATCTAATTGTTTTGTTTTCTCAAGGAAAAGCACTCTTCCTTCATGAGGGATTAGTTTGATTTGGTCCTATTAGACAAAGAAATTATGGAGACAACATTTTTCTAAGTTAATAGGGTTTAAGTCATTTTTAATTTTGGTAACCTAAAATAAAGTCTCATGCTACTAAAAACATTGCTGCTAATGTAAAAATGAAGAGATTCACCACTCCTCTCTTTTCAGGACAGCTTGAAAACACCATGCTACCTTTTTCCAATTAGCTTTCTAGCTTTACTAAGTCTGATCAAGAGTTTTGAGCTGTCTCTATGTTTATTTATATGTTTTAAAGAAATGTTCTCAAGTGCTTTCTTTAGAAGCAGACCAAGATAGAGCTTACTCTATTGCAAAGAAAAACAAACAAAAAAAAGGCACTGAAAACTCCCAAAACTTTTAGGCACTGTTCTAGGTACTGGGCATGCCACCATGAATAAAACAGACTATTGCTTGCATAATATTTGCATGATATTTCTGCATATTATGGGAAGGACACGTGTGAATATAGTATTTATACTGTGCCAGGTGGTGGTGGTGCTATGGAGAACAAAAAATCAGGAAGAGGGATGAGAAGAACCAGGGTTGGCAGGGGTGGGCCTGTGCCTTTAAGTAGGTTGGTTAGTGATGGCCTCAGTGAGAAGGTGACATTTTAGTAAACACCTGAAAGGGATGCAGGAGTAAGTCATTTGGATATCTGGAAAAAACAAAAAACAAGAGCTTTTTATGCAGAAGTAAGGAAGGAGGCCTTGAGGCAGGAAGCTGCCTGAGATGTTCCATAAACATCAAGGAAGCCAGGTGGCTGGAGCAGAATGAGCAAGGGTTAGGGGGAATGGAATAAGAGATGTCAGGAGCCACAGGGAAAGAGCTGGCAAGGCAGGGAGCCCAGATGCTGTAGTACCATTGGGATAACTGTGCCTTTGATTCTGAGTTAGAGGGAAGGTCACCAGAGAGCTCTGAAGAAAGCTGAGCCATTATGTCCCTCAGAGTTTATATAATAAGAACCACTCTTGCTGTTTTGTTGATGTTAGACTGTAAGAGTCAGAGTGGAAGCAAGGGTGATGCCATTAGTGGTTGACTACACAGTTGATTCTCATTATTCATGGTAGCGATATTCCATAAAATCACTGCAAACACTGAATTCACTGATATTCAACCCTTGTTCCTAGAAGAAACACAGGCTTAGGTTTCTGTGAGACTTTGGTCACCAGGTTTTCATCAACAGATTAATCCATAAACTTGTTTTACACATGTTTCTATTTATAGGTTTCTTATTTAATACATATTTTGGATGAACAAATGTTAAACTCATGACCAACAGCCCTATAACTCAAGTGTGAATGAGCTTCTCGAACACAGGTTTTCTCCATAAGACATACCATAGCCTTCCTGCACTTAGGAGTACCAGACAGCACTTCAGCCCTATTCAGTGTCATTTTAAATAGCAAAATCACCAACTAAAGAAAGGATGAACATGCAAAAAACATGACACTGAGTAGAACTCAAAAAAGGGCTCTTGTTTACTACATGAGAGCTCAAACAAGACAGTAGAATGTCACCTTGTTTGATCTCAGCTGGGAACTTCAGCATCAAGCAACTCAGATTTTCACCACTCTGTGCATTTCTGCAAATGACCACGAAAGCAACACAAGTACTGGTTTGGAAGTCACAAATTACTTTTAGTGAGAAAGCAAATTCTCTAATGCAGAATCTTGAATAATGATGTTTGACTACTATATTTTGTTGGGATGCAATTCTACATTTCATTTCTGCATATCTGGGGACAACTTTGATCCTGGACTGTTTTCAAAGATGTTTGTATAGCCAACACACTTGCGAGATAGTACCTTTCTACAGGTCAGAGGTCAATTTGTTTCCCGTCCCTACTCCCTGTGGATAAGAGAGATAATATCTCCCTCTGAGGCAGTGCTTGGGCAGCTTTTCTAGATGCACTGTGTTTGCAGGATCCATCTGGGCCTGCCTTTGTGTTACCTGTATTGGCTCTAAAGGCAAGGGGACTGGTAAAAATGTAAGGCTCATGCTGCCTGTGCTGTGCATGATAAACTCTTGTTTCTGATTCGTGAGTCTTGAGTCTTCTGTTAGCATCTATGAAACTATGGCAGGCTAACTTGGTAGCTAGCAAGTCATGTAAAATCTTGGACTGTCACAATTTTTGACATATTTATAATTTTAAACTTTGATTGTTAAAATATATTTTTAAACTTTTACTTACATGTTGTGGGGGGAGGCAAATGCATGACTACTGCCCCATTGGATAGAGAGTATTTCTCATATTTCTTGATAGAAGATTCAACCAAAATAATAAAATATTTACTCCATAATCATTTCTAATACACAAATGTGTATTTGAATTAAATAGTATCTCTCTGACTTCCTTTTTTCTCTCACTATGAAATTATAAAAAAACGCTCCTTTTCCTGACTTCAAGCACACTTAATATAAAACTTATTTGGGTGACTACATGTATCTACTGGCATATCAAAATAATATCATTTCAACGTGGTTTTACTTTAAAATGGTATAATTTGAGAAATAACCGTAATTTTACATATAGGAGCTATTTTGACTGAGATAGCATTTTAACTGACATTAAAACACTGAGTAAATGTAGCTTGAAATACTTGATCCCTCCCACTTTTCACATGTGAATATTCTTTGTTAGAAGTAATTCATATGGGTAATGTTCTTAAATTCAACTCTAAATTATTTGAGTCTTCTTTTACAAAAAAAAGTTTTTTAGAAAAACCATCAACCCTGGATCAGAAAAAAAAATAAATTACTAATAGTGCTTTATTTTTGACACTATTATCGTAGTAATGCTGGTATTCATGTAAAATAATGAGTCATATGAAAGCAATTTTTAAAAGTAAATTAGAGATTCCATTTTGAAAAGAGGGCATTAAAACCTTAATTGAAAATGATATAATACAAAAGGGTCAGATCTTATATCTTGATAAAATTTTCACTTTAAGAACTAGCCCTCACATCTTCAGTACTCACTCCTGTTAACAGTGAAGCCTAATTTAATATTTAAAAGACACTGAGAAACCAATGGAAATTCCCACTGATGACTCAGCTATGTTTGCATCTGCACTCTTCCTATTAAACCTTTATTATATCTCTTCTTCCTGATGTCTTCTTCCAATCTGCCAATCATTCAGTGCAGAGAAATTCATGGCAGAATACAAAATCTAAAAAGTCTAAAACAGGGAGTATAACTTTCCATTCACCATCCCTTCTTAAGACCTGACATCTATCATATTAAAATTTTCTCTAATTTCATAACTTAATGTCCAATTGAATTTCCATACACATATATTTTTAATTAAATATGATATGATGAACATAACAAAAATGTACAGGAAAGAATATTAGTAATTCGTTGGTGAATATGTAATCTGTGTCTCTCAGCCTATACCCACAATGGAAGCAAGTGTGATGACAACTTTATAAACAAGAAGTATTCATCTGCTCCATACCCAAACCTAAGTATGAGACCTCCAGCCTCTGTAAATTTCCTTTCAGTTATATTTGGAAATCACCTGTGCATATTTTACATGCACTTCTGGACTTCGAGATGTCACATGCTCTTTGCCTCCAGTTTTTGGCATTTTTCTCTTTTTTTTGCCTGATTATAAGACCTTTCAAAACTTGCCTCCTTAGCTGTTGCTGCCACTGCTGCTAAGTTGCTATGCTAGATTGTCTTCCTGGTGCTAGGGCTGCTGCTGCTACTGGGCTGGCTTTGCCTGTAGCCCATTAGGGTCTCCATTCAAATGCTTGCTCCAGGCCCTGGAGTCACCCCAGAAGTGTGGAGAATACCTTATCCCCTAGGCCATTCTCTGCTAACTGATTACAAAGGTTAGTTAACATGCTCTCTCAAGCTTTTGCACGAATTTTGAGTAGATACAGTTTTTTCAGTTGCTTTGTTCAGTTTCCCTATATAAAACTATTCACTGGAGATTGAACACTATGGAATTCTAAAATTGCTCTTGCCCCTTGATAATGGGGGCAAAGCTATTCAGCCAAGCATCCTATCCCTTATGACTCATTCATTCTCTAGAGAATAACTCAGACTCTGAAGGCAATATAATGCTGGTGGCTTATTTCGCCAGTCGTCAAGACTGGTAATGGCAGTGGATAAGAGTGTGGACTCTGGAGCCAGAGTATAAGGGTTTCAATACCAGCTCCATTATTTACTACTCTTGTGATCTTGGGTAAGCTACTTAAATCACTTAAGCTACTTAAGTCACTCAACCTCTGTAATCTCTGTTATTTTATTTGTAAAAAGGGGTAGTTGGAAGTAACAAGATACACACACACACACACACACACACACACACACACACATATTAGAAGAGTGCTTAGGGATAGCATGCCTTATATTGGCCTTTGCTATTAAAATTATTAAAGTGATATTATTTCAATATTAAATAATAAGTCCTCTTTATTATTTTCTAAATTCCTGTAATTTTATACTAACTTCTGTTGATGCTCCAAATATGTCTGTTTAATTTTTATCTATTTTTGAAACCTCTTATTCACCCCAGTGCACTCTCATCATATTTCAATTACCTACCAGCTAAAGTCATCGAAATTAGTCCAAAAGGTCAGTCTAAAATGATAGGGTTTATTTCATGCTCTATGATTGATCAAAAATCACGTTATTATAAATGTTGCCCTAAGATACAAGTGGCAAACATAAAACCTTGTTTCTTGCTCCTGAAAATTTCTATCACTATTATTGGAAGAAGGTAAGAGCAATAACCTTCCTGAACAGGATCCCAATGGAAGTAGAAATGAATGGTCCATTTCAGCTCAACACTCATTCTGAAAACGATCCAGGTCACTGACTCAGTACAAATGAGGTTCCTCTCTGCTTCAACTCAATTACTAATGAACATCTTGATTGCCCTTAAAAGTAAATTGGCAGCTGTATTAGGTTCTGCAAGAAATTTGTACCTTAGGCAATCTAACTATAGATTTCTGCCCTCAATGTAGCTTGGAGATAGTCCCCCAAGGAGATACTTAAGCAGAAGATTTTGAGTAAGAACTTAGCCACCGAAAACAAACAAATAGAGCTAGTGCTCTGAGTTTGAGTTCTTTGAAGTTGGGGCAGAAGTCACTGGAAGTAGAGGGATAAGGTTTTTTTCCCCCTAAATCTATGCTTGAGCCTTTGATGCACAGGTATGAATCGAAGAGTGTAGTATTAGTTTGCTTTTGTTTGCTTGTTTTTATGTGCGTGCATGTGTTCATGTTTTTATCAAGGAAGAGAGTATGATAAAAATATTTATGTCCCACTAAATGAAATAGTTCCATGATAGAGTACTTAAAGCAGAGAAAAATTTTAGGGTTTGGTGGGAGCTCTCTAGAGCTCACTCTATAACAGTGGTTCAAGGTTATTTAGTCGATCCACAGTTTAATTTCAGTGTTCACTCCTTATTTGTTAAAATATATACAGTATCCTAAGTAATCAATAAATTGTCAAGTTCCATGACAATCAGTAGGTGGGACAACGAGGAATTTAGAACAATTTACACTGCCTAAAGTTTTCCAAATGTAATTTTAATATTTTGTTATAAAGATTCAAACAGAATTTAAAAAGTAATCCTTAATTTTCAATATTAGATATATGATATTTGAAATACATTAAAGCATTATTATAGTTAAGATAAATTAAAGTGAGATTCTATAAATATGCAAACAAGTAGTAACAGATTTATAAGGAAATACTATTTGAAAAGAAATAAGAATATGAATAAAATATCTTCTGAAGAAAGGGCTAGCTAATGAATTTATTATCCTTAAATAGGCGTTATCAATGTCTATTCTCCCAGGTAGAGTTACTCAAACACCAGACTTTCTATACATACCACAGGCCCAGAACATACCAACTGATAACACATTGGCACCGTTTACCCCTACAGCAGTAAACCATCTTATCAAACTTTCAAAGCTACCTGAAAAAATAAGCTCATGTGAGCTTGTCTTAAATTGTGGTTACTGTTAAAAAGCCCAGGAAAAAATTGAACCTTTTATGGAAAATTCGACTGAAATGACACCTGGAATTATTCGTCTCTCCTTATTACAGCAGTTCTTTCTGGTATGGGAATTATGAATCAAATATGGGGAAAGTGATGCATGTATGAGAGTGTGGAATGTGGTGAGCAGTATGTGTGTGTAAGGGTATGTGTGTATGAGTGTGTGTGTGTGTTGTGTGATGTGTGTACGTGGATGAGAAATTTAACTTTGTAATTAGCAAGTCTGCTAAAATTTTCAATTCTCTGTTTATTGGTGATTTATCATAAAATTTCTACTGTGTAATCTTACTCTGCATATTATTTATTTTATATAGGTACTTGGATGTTGATGAATAGGCTAAATGTATTTTGTAGCAGACATAATCATCTGTAGTAGTTCTAAGCTAACATAATAATTTTTCAAAAATATCAAGTAGGTTAATTAATACAAAAAATTATCTAATATATTTTAGGATTTTTCTTGTCCCCAATCTCTACACTTTATGGTACTTGGTATTGTCAATGCCTCCATAGACTGTGGAATATAATTAAGTTTGAAAATATTTATTTCTTCAATACAAAATGAATTTAAATAGTTCCCACTTAGTTAGACAAAATATATTTATCTGTTCTAACACATTAAATAGAGAGAAACAATCTACTAGAATGACTACTGACTCCAGTAAACAATTCTTTCTCAGAAAAAAATAATTGACTCCTAGAATCATTTTTATTATTATAAAATAATAAAATGGATATTTTAATAAAATTATTGTTTTAAATTTGCTTTGATGTACTGAATACATATAAATAATTTTTTTATGATATATATAGCATAACTTTTGAGTTTTTTAAAACAGCTCAACATTTTAATATTCAACAAGGATAGATTTTAATATAAAACTTATTTATGAATAAGAAAATTATGCTAATGCTGGAATTTTTTAAATTAAAAAAAATTTTCTGAATACCATTGTTGTATATATCACTGTAATGACTTTTCTGACTGTGTCTAGAGTTATGCTATTAGTTATATGGCACATGAAGAATCAATATACATCAAAAAGCCAGTGATGTTTGTAAGAAGTTTCATGACAATGAGTAGGTGGGCCAATGAGGGATTTAGAACAATTTAAACTGCCTGAAGTTTTCCAAATGTAATTTTAATATTTTGTTATAAAGATCAAACAGAATTAAAAGAGTAATCTCTAATTTGGGTCCTTAAATAACATTCAGATTAAGCACAACATCTTTAGAAAGAATTAAATCTTATTTCTAGAAACGGGGTAAGCAAGTAGATTACTTATCTTTTGGCTGTTAACAATTTTCTTACTTTATTATTTCTTTTAGTTTTGGTACTTACTCTTCATCATAACTTTCTTTTTTTAAAAAAAGAAACTGAATTTCCAAACAGTGGGTCTATTAGATATTTTTCACGTCCAGCATAATTTCTTGAATATTACTTTAGGAAAATATGTTGAGAAACATACGAAGTGAGGCAAATTCATAAAGTTATATAATTGCCCCCAAAACAAGAGCAACACAGCTTAGATTTTTCTGTTCTACTGATCTGTGACATTAATAAAAATGTTATGGATTTTTGTATTTTATTAATTTACTTTTGAGAAGAGGTTTAAAACTAGTTATTATGGCTTATTTAATTTTCTTATCTTATGCTTTATGCAAGTCTTGAAATTTGAGAAATTCTAAGGAAGGACCATCCCTATAGGCACAGAAGTTCCCTGATTCTAAAATAGATTTTTATGGTACTTATCTGTGTTCAGTTCTGAAGTACGGGTAAGATCAAAAGGAGGAGGAAAGATCAGACAAATGGAGAACAGGTCTTTTTTTCAGATGACAAGCTCCTTAGTTTATCAAGAATGATAAAGGATCTGGATTTCTAATGAGTTCCTCATAGTTTTTATTAAGTTTATTTTTTGTCAAAGCATGTGTTTTTACTGTTGTTCAGTAGTGGATTTCATGCTAAAATTTCTCTCAATGACAGCATCCATTAGCAGAGTTTACTTAAATCCCTGGTTACTGGAAAGGAAGTATGTGATACTCATTTATTCACTGACACTGGGGCAGTGGAATTTTCTCAATCGGCTTCTTATCATTTTCAAAAAATTTCCATTCCTTTTTTCTTATGGGTTTTTGAGTTCTATATGCCTATTTTGTAATTCTACATTTTGTTGGCCTTTTAAAACATCCATTTATATGCATTTATTCTATTTTTATTCTCTTGTATCTATTGTTTTATCAGGCAGTTTCAATATTCTGGTACTACATAAGCTTTTTTCCCCTTGCTCAGGCACTGTAGTCTATAATAATAGCAATCAAGGCAGTTCATTCTGACAAATGTGTGTCAAAAAATGCCTGCTGTGACTTTGAAATATTGCAAGTGACTGATAACATAATGTGTGAAGCAGAATAAATGCATACAAATGGAAGTTTAGCTGAGCAGTCAAAGTATGAACTAAATACGATGTCAGAACTCGGCCCTGAAAGCTCTCAGTGCCAGTGGTTACAATGGCAAATTACTAAATGCACTTTGCAGTGTTTTATGAATAAAGCAGGGGCCAGAGTTTTATCATTTCTCTTTGTGCTTGGGCTTTTCCCAGAAGCAAAATGAAGTGCCGTTCCCTTAAAAACTTTCTGGTATAGAAAGTTACACATTATTTAAGAAGAAGATAAACGCAGTAAAGGGTAGTTGGGAAATATGATGAGAGAGAAAAAATGATCATGGATATGAAAAGGCTAGCCACTAGACAGACAGACATTTGGGCTACAATAAGTCCACTTATTAACAAACACCCAGGAAGTAAAAGAAAAACCTCGACTGGCAATTTGCTGAAACCTGTCTTTATTGTTGAAAAGCTTACTGACATTTAAAATGGAGTGCTTTGAAGAAAAGGATAATAAAAATAAATCCTTCTAATATTTGAACATTGCATAGATGGCAAATAAAGTTTTCCCATGTGTGAGACTCACTGATTTTATATACTCCTTGCCAACTCCTGCTTGTCCAAATGTAGAGCTCCTAAGAAAATCAGACACACTGACTATGCATAGTTTCCAGCAGAGACTGTACTCTCATCTCAGAGAGGAGGCACATCTTTCATGCACTAAAAGTAGGTTGCTGAGACAAAGAGACTGACTAAGCAGTCAAACTAGTGGGCAGTAAAAATCTCTTTTCTTTCCCCCCATTTCCACTCTTTCCTCTACTTTTCCTTTCCTAATCCTTTCTCTTAGCTAACTATATTTAGAAGGCAGTTTATTCTTCAGGCACGTCAGGCTGGAGATGCAAGTTAAGAGGGTTTGTGAGTATGCTGTTGGCAATTTTCACACATACAAAATAGCACACTTCTGGGGAGTGTTTAAGTATAGGTATTATAGAATGTGCCTCAATCCATGTTCTTAGAAGTGTGAATTAATTTAGTGTTCTCAGGTTTCAGAGTTCAAGAGTAAAAGCCTGAGATACACTGGAGTTGTCAGGTGCCTTAGGAGATGTTGCCAAATATATTAACCAATAAAAACAGAATTTGCCTTCTCTTATAAATATGGCAATTATGAGAAGTCTAAACACTGGGGTGGAAATGTGGCAGTGTGGGGGAGGCTCAGAGATTGTTCTAACAACTTTGTTCTCATATTGTTCCTTTATTATAACTCAAGTTTACTTTTCCAAACTTTTTTGTTTCCATTTTCACTGTATTTTAGGTGAGTATCATCTCTCATCTAGATTAAATTTCTGACTGGTCTCTCAGCTACTGAGAGTCTTTCTCTCAGATAACTAATAATCAACACTGGAGCCAGAGTGAATTTTATAAAATGTAAGCATTTTATGTTTAATCTTACTTAAAAACCTCTGGTGGAGACCCCTCGTGCTCAGGATTGAGTCTGGACACTGGCCAGGCACCTCAAGCAGTTTTCAGTGAAGCCAGGAAATCCCCATGTCCTTTGTGCATCTTCCCAGGCTCATTTGCTGCCACTTCCCTGATTCATACTCCATTCGAAGTCATGCCGCTTGCTCCAGCTCTTTCTTTTTAGCATTTACTGTCCTTCATTGACTATATTAGTTCACTAGGGCTGCCATAACCAAGTACCATGGAGTGGCTGGCTTGAACAAGAGACACAGTCATTGTTGCTTAATGACAGGGATGCATTCTGAGCAATGTGTCTTTAGGTGATTTTTGTCATTGTATGAACATCATGGAGTGTAGTTACACAAACCTAGACCCTATAGCCTACTATACACCCAGGCTATATGACATAGCCTATTCTTTCTGGGTTGAAACCTGTACTGCATGTTACTGTACATAATTACTGTGGGCAATTATAACATGGTGATAGGTATTTGTGTATCTAAACATAGAAAAGATACAATAAAAATATGGTATTATAATCTTATGGAACCATTGTTTTATATGCAGTCTGTCATTGACTAAAACATTGTTATGTGGTATATGACTGTACTGATTTTCTCACAGTTCTGGAGGCTGAAGTTTGAGATCAAGGTGCTGGCAGCATTGATTTCTTCTGAGACATCTCTTTTAGTTTACAAACGGCTGTCTTCTTGTGTCTTCACATGGTCTTCCCTCTGTGTGTGCCTGTATTCTAATCTCTTCTTATAAAGGCATAAGTCATATTAGATAGGGCGCACCCCCGTGACTTTTTAAAATCTTAATTACATTTTAAGACCCTGTTTCCAAATACAGTAACATTTTGAGGTACTGGAAGTTAGTACTTCAAAAATTTAGCCCATACCATTAACCAACATCAATTGTTCTTTAAATAATCTTTCCAGTATCAATTCCACTAGGGAGCTTTCCTGATACTTTTCACCCGAGGTCTACACTGGTTCCCTGAGGTCTCAGAACAACCATCACACTAAACAAAAAATAGCTCATTCACTTGTTCAGCTTTCCATCTAGAAGGCAAGAGGTTGGAGGTTGGGGTTGTGTATAGTTCAAATTTATAGCTCCACAGCCTACCACAGTGTCTGGCATTTAGTAGGTGGCTAACAAATACTTGTTAAATAGGATGAAACACTGCTAGTTTGTAATGTATTTCCCTATCTCTTTTCAAACCAGTTCACATTAACTTGAAACATATTAAGCATAATGCATGGCTGAATCTACCCCTTTTAGTATATACGTTTCTTTTAGGTTGGCTTCATTTTTCATTGCCTTTTAAAAGTTATTTTTCATATTAGGCCTGTAGTGTGACTGCATCAGAATAGGCATGCAGGTGGGAATATTGAGGTGACGCAAGGTCCCCATTAAATGCTCTGCCTAACAGCAGCTTTGTGGATTTCCAAAGTGTAAAGATGCAGAAGAAAGGGAAGCTTAAGGATTCAAAGATGCACTTTGCCAGGTGTTTCATTGTGAAGCCTATCTGCTGTGTACAGTATAAGCTCCACCAAATAACCATGTCCTTTTGGAACTCTTCCTGTGAAATTTGGCAGTCCTGAATTTTAAATACTATGTCATCGAAAGACTAACTCTCTTGTGCTGCCTGCAAAATTGGTCCTGTTCACAAGGTCATCTTTGGTGGAAAAGAAATAGAACAGTCTAACCTGTAGGAAACACATCAATTGGTCGTTCACTGTGAGGGATAAGATGGATTTTCAATGTTGGCAAAAGATATGAGAAACTCTGAAGGGAGTACAAATTGGCTCATTATTTAAATATTTCCTAAAGGGATTTCCCTACCATCTTTTGTGAGATGATGTAGAATCTGTATCCTAGAGGTAGCCAGTTTTCAGAAAGAAATGATTTTACAGAGGTGGTTACAATGGCTATTTGAGACCTCAATAGTCACCTTCACATCTGAATAAGACGAGTCAGATCATTTTCCATTCAGTAAGCTGCCTCTAGAAGCCTTTGTTTGCAGAGTGTATTTTTTTTTTTTTGTAGTATGTATATACAGCTATTTCAAGGGACACCTCCTTTTTATACCCCTTCTTGTTTTAATCAATGATGACACGGAGAAGCTTTGCTTGAAGAATTTTTTAAAGATTTTCTTTGAACAGGCTACTTTTCTCATTTATTTTTTACATTTTTCTACATGCACTGAAGGTCAAAAGAGTTCTTAGATTTAAACTAGGATATAACATTCTGCATAAAACATCCCAAATGACTTTTTTTTTTTTTAAATGTAAGGAACCTAAAAAGCATTAGCTTAGAAACTCTTGTGTTTCACACATCGCTATACAAACACTGGATTGCTTTAAAAAGGAATTAAAACAGAGGGTCTTTCACAGTGAGTTGGTTACACATTTCTTATCTTTGTGACCCATTTCCCTGCCTGAACGTTTACACAGCAATTTTGAGTAAGGGATACGCAGTTCCAAGACTTCTAAATTTCAGGAAAGAAAATTGGAGGGACTGACAGAGAGGTTGCTCAATTTTTATTTTGTTGAGTTTCCTTTTTCTTTTTTAAAATCTATGCTCTTTCATAACTAAAAGAACATATAATTCCACTAATATAAAAAGGATGTAATCTCAGAAAAATGTGATTGTTCTTTTAATTGAGGTCATTGAGTTAACATATAATGATTTTGTCCTTATTTTTTTTCCCCACTTTCCAATGGATTTGGGAACAGAAAGTAATCCCTTAGGGTTGCTTTCTGTCTCTGGAAACGCATTGGAAGTTGGCAATAAAAATCGCTGGATTTCACCTTATGGGCAGGCTAGTTAAAGTGAAATAGGAAACTGAGTAGGTGTTAACCAGAGGAAGTGTGAGCTTAGGAAGCAAGGCCCTCACCAGAAGTAGGCACCCAGAGTGGCCTAGTGCCTTCGAATGGAGATGGGGGGCTGGGTGGGGAGAGTGGTGGTGGGAGAAGTCATATACAAAGTGAGTTAGGGAAGGAACGTTGTAGGATCCTTTTTATCTATTCTGTTTTTCTTTTTTATCTTCATAGTGCCTGATTCAAAACTTACATAGCTAGTCACTTTCTGAACATCATAATGTTTTGCACATGGACTAGGATTTTAGGGTTATAAACTTATGCGATAGAAAGAATTACACACGTTTGAAAATAGGGAAATCTGGGATTTTCTGTAATCCTAACTCTGTCAGGCTGTACCTGTACGACTCAGGCTCATTCATCTCTCCTCCTGGGGACTTCATTTCCTCACACTGACCTGGATAAAGATGGCTTTGAAACAGATGATAAACTATCACTCTTAGTTTCAAGTTTATGGTTCTGTGGTTTTAAGTTATCAAGAGACCTATAGACTTTATGGTGTGATGCAGGGAGAAAACAGTAGGACTATAGCCTTGGGATTATAGCAGGAAACTTGTTTTCTTTCTTTAAGTGAAAAGAACTTTTCTTAGTAAGTTCTTCTTCACCCTCCATGAAAATCAAACAAGCTTTAATGACGATAAAAGGTGAAGTTTTTATTGTCAAATAATTATTACATTAATAAAAGAAAAAAAATAAATGAAACTTTACTTTTCACAAGGAGAGTGGCCAAGTAGGATGCTGGCTTAGGTGAACTGGGAAAGACTGCTACCCAGTGCGCTAGTTAACACCATTTTGTTGATTTCCTATAGGCAAAGCACTGTTTGAGACATTAGGCCAAGTTAGAGAAATGAGTCAATCATTAAGAAGAATTCTATCGAGGAAAAAGAACAACAAGCACAGACAGATTTTTAAAATTGTTTGATATGGTCAAGATAGTTGTTATAAAAATGATTTTGGTTGTGAAGATGATCTCATGGTTGATCATGTAGAATAAATGAAATAAGTGGAACTGGGGAATATGAATTCAAAAAGAAATTTGAATGCTAATCTGTTGTATAATTTAGGTTTATTTATTCAACACCTAAGTATTTATCCTTTGTGCTAAGCCTTTGTTTTACAATCTATGAGACAGGCACAATAATCATTCTCTCAGTGATGTTTTCCAAGAATTAAATAAAATAATATAGTAGAAATGTATGTGTTTGCATATGAAATCCAAAAATACTGAAAAAATAAGAGAATAAAGAAGCAAGAAAAAGATGCAAGGGAGAGAATAAGAGTAAGGAAGTCAAAAACCATGTATTACGAGAGTGGTTCTCAAAATGTGGACTAACTCTAGATCAGTAGCACAGCATCACCTGGAACTTGCTAGAAATAATAATTATACATGCCTACTAAATCAGAACTTCTAGGGATGGAGGCCAGAAATGTGTTTTAACAGACGCTTCAGGTGATCCCGATGCTTTACTAAAAATGGAGAACCCTGTGTTAAAGTGAAGAACCATAGGACGAGCTGATGCAGTCTCTAGCAGCTGTTTATTAACTCATTTAAGAAATAGCCATTCAACAACGGCTTTGTAGAGAGATTGCTCACGGTCTTGAGGATGTACAGATTTCATAGTTTGCTGTCATTACTTATAAGACATGTTTCTAGTCACTTCTTTACTACAGCCTCTTCCTCTTTTCCCACTAGTATCAGTCCTTGGGGGCTTGGCTCCTTTTTCTCTGCAAATAGTTTCTCCTATTTTTCACCTTCTTACTTTCTATTGATAAATCCTAAATCTGTATTTCTCTCCTCCATCTCACCCAACTGCCTGTCTCATACATTCCACAGTTTTCTGGCCTCTTGATGTCACTACAAATTCAACATAGCTAAATCAACTTTATACTCTTCCTTGTCACACAATCCCCCTTCTCATGCTCCTGTTTATAATTTTCCAATTGAGTTTATGCTATCATCACTCTTTTTATTTTCATGTAACTAGAGCAAACTGATTAAGGGCATGACATCTGATGTCAGGTTTATCTGGATTCTAACTCAGCCATTTATTTACTACAACTTTAGTTACTCTATGTGTCAGTTTCCTTGACTATAAAACGAAATGATAATAGTAGCTCTCCTGGCGTGTTACAAGGACTAAAGGAATTAGTCCAAGTAAAAACTTCATAAGAGTAGCTGGCACTTCATAAATGTGCAATAACTGATAGCTATTTTATTTTGGGTGTTAATTCTTTTTCATTTGTTCCTTATATTATCTATGATCTATCGATTCTTTCTTTAGTTGTAGGGAATGTAATAGTATACCTTTCAACATTTCTTCCGCCCCATTAGAGACACAGTCAAGGCTGTCAGTATATATTCTTGTGTGGATCTGCTCACTCCATGGGTAAACATGTGACCGAAGAAGATGAACTGATTTGGGTAAACACATGACCTAAGATGCACGAATTAAGTTGGAGAGACAGAGTTTTATTAATCTGTTTCTGCTTGAGAGGAGACATTTCTACTGAATGAGAACAAGGAACTATATTACCTCTGTTCCTGTTGTCAGCATACTTCTATCACAAGGCAAGTCTGCCTGAGGACAGTCCTGTCTTACTCACCACGGATGGATGAGTATAGAGGTGAAAAGAACTTTGGTTCTTGAGAACACTGTCCTGTTGAACCTCTGAACTGAGCAACCATGGAGCCCATTCTATCCTTAAATATGTTGCTATGTGATGGCCAGGCATAGTGGCTCATGCCTGTAATCCTAGCACTTTGGGAGGCCGAGGTGGGTGGATCATGAGGTCAGGTCAGGTGTTCGAGACCAACATAGTGAAACTTTGTCTCTACTAGAAATACAAAAAATTAGCCAGGTGTGGTGGTGGATGCCTATAATCCCAGCTACTCAGGAGGCTGAGGCAGAAGAATTGCTTGCATCTGGTAAGCGGAGGTTGCAGTGACCCAAGAACGTGCCACTGCACTCTAGCCCAGGAGACAGTGCAAGACTCCATGTCAAAAAAAAAAAAAAAAAATGTTGCTATGTGAGATAAATTTCTTAGGAAACATTTGATTTCAGATTTCCTTTCTTATAGTCAAAAGCAAATAACTAAGTCATTTGCCATTCTCATTCCTAAAATTTAGGAACTTGATAAAAAGGTGCCTTTTTCTACATTGTTTCTCTTCCCACCTGCTTCAGTGTCTATCTCAGATCATTTAAGCATATCTTGATAATAACTACTAAAGTAATCTCTAACATCAAGAAGCTCAAAGTCCTTCACCTAACACATAAATCTTTCATAACCTAGTACCCCCTACCTTTCAAATTGTAATTTTTGTCTTCTCCTGAATTTCACATTTATATATCTATTATAATATAACTTAATCTGTCTAATAAAAATCTCAAGCTTACTAAACCCAAAGCTGAGGTATTAATTTTTCTTGTTAACCTACTCTGGGTTCATGCTTGACAAGCTCAATTAATGATACCACCATCCATTTATTTGTTCAGAAAATAAGCTTATCCTGATTTCTCTCTTTACCTCATCCCTCATATCACATCCAAACAGTTTCCAGTCCTATCAGTTTCACAGCTATGATAGACTGAGGCTGCCACTTTTACATCTCAGTTACACCACCCTAGACTAAGCCATCATCCTCCGTCTCCTGGACTACTGCACCGGCTTCGTAACTTCTCTTACTGCATTCACTCTTGCTCACTGCCTCTGATGCACTTGCTCCCTCTCACTATGTATCTTTCTCTATGTTAAGAGGCAGAGGTAATAAATGCTTCTTTAAAAATTTCCAATGGCTTGTCTTTGTTATTAGAAAAAACTCTTAAGTCTTCACTACGTTTCACAAGGTTCTATTGCATATTTGGGCTCAATTAACTCTTTAATTTCCTTTCATATAACTGTCTTGTTTGTTCCCTCTCTTTGAGCTGCGTTGGCCTCCTAGTCATTCCTTAAACATTCCCAGCTTGTTCCACTGCAGGGCTTTTACATCTGTGGTTACTTATGCATTGGATACTCTTCCTCCAAATTTTCCATTCAAGATTGTGATAACATGTTCTTTCCTTTGGACAGTCTTCTGTGTCCCACTCTATACTAATCTGTCTTTATTCTCTGTCTCAGTTATTTTTCTTTAAGGCAAATTTTCCAGTACGAAATTATCCCATTTATTTGTTTTCTTATTTATTGTTTGTGTCTTCCTCTGACTTTCTAGAAAAATGTAAGCTCCAGGAAAGCAATAATCTTGTCAGTCTTGTTCACTATGTTATCTCTAGATAAACAAAAGAGTTTCAAGCACTATGTAATTGCTCAATAAGTATTTACTGATTGAATGAATAAACATGAATTCTAATCTCTAGTAAGCTGCTTGGCTTAGTAGTCATAGTGAGGATAGGATTGTCTTTCTTCCCCCTCAAACATTATTAACAAAAATTCATTAAACATCTACTTTATTATGGAAGGCAAAAAGGAAGTATAACAGATTTTGTAATTCTTCGCAAGCTAAGAATTTAGAACATATTTGAAATGTCAAGTATGAACACAAAAAATGATTAACAAAAATGTGACATCCGTGGTACAGAGAAGATAAAATATGGAAATCTAATAAAGAGCTGAATTTACTAGAGAAGCCTTATGCTGAGGGTGGTCATGACCTGAGGTCCACAGAACTTCTGTATTAGATGTGAATAGTCTGGAGAGAAAACAATGGCGGGTTTCCAGGAGACAGGCAACACGATGTGCTAAGAGATTCAATTGTTTGTGACCATGGAATGGAAGGAACAGGAAAGCAGAAAAAAGACATTTGAAAACAAGTTTTTGCCTCAACCTTTTTTCTCTTTATCTCTATGCCCTTTCCATGGGCTGTCTCTGGTTTTTACTATCTTAATGGAGAATTTGCTCAAGTAAATAACCATCGTCCAGCCTCTCCCTCAAATGAGACGTTGATTGCTACTTGCGGAGGTCTGTCCTGCAGACTTTCACTTGGCGGAGGAATAAATACATTTACACACTAGAATACTATGAATTGAGTGGGTTAGGGAGATGTCAGCTGCTCTTAGAGGGCAATTGCAGGTAACTGACTTCTACTTTTTGTTCCTCTTCACATTTATTTAGCATAGATTTAATAACAGAGTTTCTACATCAACACGCTTGTGGATAATTAACATGGTTGAAAGAGTGCTTTTACAAATGATAAAAGGTTTTGGCTCTGGAGCTTACAGTAAACACTATTAAAGGGTAACCTTCTTTGGACTTCTTTCTCAGAGGGCTATCTGGTACAAAGTTTACATAAGTAAACAGTAGAGACAAAGGAATGTGGGGTAAACAGACTTAACTGGGGAAGCTTTATTATCTTTAATCTTCACCTTATGACTTAATGCTCTAAGGTAGGAACCGGGCAAACTTCAGCCTGTTCCCTAAGTTAATAAAAACTTTTCAGCTTTCCAAAAGATTTGAGACTATAATCTTACAACTTTCTTTAATATTTCCTTTAATATTTTGCTAACTACTTTGAATGAATCTCAACACTCAAATTCCCACCCTATTTTGTCATTTCTTTGTCATATTTCCTACATTTCTTTATATGGGTATATCATCCTCTAGTGCCCCAAGTTCAACATACCTAGACCAAAATGAGCACTTTCACTCTCAAACCAGTTTCCTCTTCTGGCTTCTCTTTTGTTAATGACTTCTCTATCTCCCAGCCATGAGGCCAAGGATTGCAAAATGATTTTGGCCCCACTTTCCCTCGATTTCTGTGTCCATTTGATGCCCAACACTAAGTTCACAATATTTTTTCCTTCTCTTTCATTTCTATTCCATTCACCCCGGGTCAGGCCTTTGACTTTGCCTAGGTCATTCATTCATGGATTTTTTTCACTCAGCTAATATTTATCAAACAGCTTATGTATTAGGCTTTCTTCCAGGTGCTTTGGAATACATCTCTGAATTAAATAGACAGAAATCTCTGTCTTCCTGGAGACGCTATAGATACAGCACGGCCTACTAACTGACACTCTCTAATTTAGTCAATTCCTTTTATTTCATTGCATATATTTTCTTCAAACTGATCAAAAAGCACACTTCTGATTATGGCTAGGATTTACTAAATCCTTCAATGATTCCCCTTGTCTTAAATTGAGTCAGGCTGGTCTGATATTTACAGCCTCTTAGTCCCAGGCTATTTTCTCATTGACCTTAATGAAGGATTTTGGGTCATTTTACTGAATACATTCTGGTTGAGAAGTAATTTGCTTAGCAGATTTCTGCAGTCACTAAAAACATGCAGAAAAGAAGAAATCAATACTAGTAAAATTCATGTTGATTAGCACAAAGAATATAAGAAGCTCCCTAGAAGGGCCACGATGGTTTTTGTAGGAAGTACTACAGGGATCTTGGTTCATTAATGGAAAATACACAGAAAATTGAGAAAAATCATCGGAACAAAAATTTTACTATCAAAATAACTATTTTGGAGAAAGATTAAAAACCTCATCAGAGTAGAAATCTCACCACATTGTTTTAAGTGCCAGCCCCTTTCTGTCACACCATGTCCCATTCTCATGGAACATTGGTAAAAACATCCTTAAGATGCAAGTTTCACATATGTTTTCTTAGGCCAGTAATTGACAAAATAAAAACATGTTGGATTTTGATCATTTTCATTAGTTACTAACATTTCAAAAATAAACAGCTTTATAAAATGACAGAAGCAGAATGGATTATTATGGAAAAACGTAAATGAACACATCGAGGTATATTTTTATCTTTTTAAAATTGGTGTTAAAATAGAGAACTATGTTCATGAAGACAGAAATCATTAATGCTTATGTTAGACTTAACTGGGCTATATGGAATCATGGCTCTTATTCCATATAAAAATTCATATATTTTTATCTTAGCCATAATTCATGTTTAGAAGTAACAGATTCTGTTTTATATTAGTAGACATTTAACATATGAGTAGACAGTCTGACCAATTATGATGTTAGTTTATTTGAGCTGCTCAAAGAACTATGAAATGAGATAGATTAGAGGCAATTATGAATTCCACCGATTAAAATGTAATGATGAATTAAAACATCCATGAAGGAAGAATTAAAGTAGTGATTAAGTTATATCTTAAACTAACTTGCCGCAAAAGAAGATGAGAGGGAGGGAAAATATTTCAGTATCTTCTGATAGCTTTCAATTTTCAGTATATTTACTTCTGGTCAGCTGATGCAAGACAGCTTCAATTTCAGATGAATCTGTCCCTCCCTGCAATAGAGGACCCTTTGGTATTGGCATACCGTTTAAGTCTCTGAAAATGCTCTGCAGTTCATTTGAACTAAAATGCCCATCAGCATTTTAATGTGAAGGATGGCAACCATGCCACCAGTCATGAAGACAATTTAGATGCTTATTATCCTTTTCCAGCATTAGCACATGTGGGAATATGAGCCAGGATAGTATCGTCTTTGACAGCATAGGTTCAAAGCCTGGCTTTGTCACTTATTGGCTTTATGACCTTGGAACATTACAAATCATTTCTGTGACTTAGTTTCCTCTTCTGTAAAAAAATTGTTTCTGCGACTTAGTTTCCTCTTCAGGATGGCTGATGTGGCTGCCTTCCTTCATATTAAAATGCTGATAGGCATTTTAGTTTAAATGCAGTGCAGAATATTTTCAGAAACTCAAATGGTATGCTGATACAAAAGGGTCCTCCATTACAGGGAAGGACAGATTCATCTGAAATTGAAGCTGTCTCACATCAGCTGACCAGAAGTAAAAATATTGAAAATTGAAAGTTATGGGAGGATACTGAAATATTTTCCCTCCCTCTCATCTTCATTTGCTACAAGTTAGTTTAAGGCTCTACTTAAAATAAAGCTAATAATAATATTTCTCTTACAAACTTATTGTGAGAATTAAATTATTTAACATAGTTAGGGCCTTTATAGTGATACTTAGCACCTGGTGAGTTTTCAGTGAATGTTGACTACTATTTTAGGCTACGGCACAGTTTCTTTATAAATTAGAGAACACTAAGCACTCTATTCATCTCTGTGCTACATTTTCTTGTGTCTGTGAAGCAATGACAATTTTTAAACAGATGTTCTACTTATGTTTATGAACCTGTTGAATGTATTTCCTAATGAATATTCCTGCTTCTTTATGTAATATATTGACATGACTATGTTTGTGAAAACATATTTTACTGGCAAATTTTAGGAATAAAAACGGATTTCTTAAAAACAAAAGGAACTGGCAGAACAGGGCAGGGAATGGGACACTGGACTGGGAACCTAGACTAGTGGTCTCCAGGGCATGTTTTTAACCAAGGGTTATACTCTGGGCAGGTCACCCCACTTCCCTTCTTGGTTCCACATTTGAAATATTAGTTATCTAAATGAATGCCAAAGGCTCACTCAGGACTCTGAATCTAAGATTGTTTCTTTTATCAACATAATTATCATGTAAGCCCACACGTTTATTCCCATGATGTCACTCTGCTTACAATATTTTAAGGGTCTATGAAAAAGTAGCATGTTCTTTGATTATCTTTGATGGCATCAAATTTTCCTTTTAAAAGTAGACAGAGTTTTTCAAACAGCAAAAAGTGTCTTGAGGCTATATTTGTTGAGTAGAATGAGTGCTTTGAATGTTAAAAATGTGATTTAACTATAACAGAATAAAAGAGTTTTTGAGAGAGTCTTATAATTACTCTGGAGAGAGAGAGAGAGAGAGTGTGTGTGCGTGTGTGTGTATTTTCAAGTGCCATGCAAATTTGTGGTTTTAAGTTCTAGAATATTTTGTTAAAAAATCTTTAGTAACACCTAGCTTATATCAGTAAAATAACTATCCTTTTGTAAACCAACGGTTTTTTGAAGAAACAGTATTTACTGAGATCTAGAAACATCATAAATCTTATTTGTAAAAACACTGATCATACACGCTGCTTGAAAAGCAGCTTGGTCCAGTGTCATGGGCTTATTATGCAGCTGAAATATTGCCTTGCACCTTGAGCTAGTCATTTATCTTCCCTGTACCTGAGGACTTATCTCAGAAAAGTCTAATAAAGATGCTTGTTCATAAAGAGTACTGTTGTATCTCGAATATAGTGTTCCCAGAATGCTGTATGACTTAGTACAAGAAGAATGAAAATTTGTTATCAGTTAAAAATCTACCCCGTAGGGTTGCAGTTTGATGGCTAGGTTTATGTGTAGCAGCGAGAATGCCATATTAAGGGTTAAGGTTTCTAATTGTGAAAAATTTGGCCAAAGCTTGGCAAGATTAATAAAACTAATCTCAAATCATACAGAGCTCATAAATATTTTTGAAATATTCACATACTGGAAATATCACTAACTATACTTACTCTCTCATCTATTTAAACTAAACTCTAAAATAAACGTAAATTATTTAGATTCTCCGCTAGAAGTAGCAGTCAGGGTGCTTGGTAAAACTCATAGGATATTTGTCATAAAAATAGCTCCACAAGGATTCAGGAAACAGAAAAAGAATGATAGACAAATAAGCTTACTGATTTTTCTTTTTTATTGAAGTTCTTTAAGTTAAAAATTCTAAATTTAAAACATATTTTAATGAGGGGGTTGCTCTGAAATAGGAATCACATATTCCTTTGTATGGATTCCAGAGGCTAGTCCTTATTTAAATAGATGTGTATTATATGAGAAAGAAAATAATTTTTTTTCACATTTTATGGGATAAAATGTTATTCTTTTAAAACAAAAATATATGTATAAATATATAACAGATATATTATTATAGCATCCTACTCCTGTCTTCCTTTGAGAGTGACCCTTCAATGTCCTCTTTCTTGCTTTTGTTTTGAGACTCTTCAAATGTTTTACTTTCTTAATTATCTGCCTATATTAATTATCTTGTTTTCTTGATCTGGAACAGAAAATGTGGATACAATGAAACCAGCTGATGTTGGTGATACACACACACGTACACACACACATGCACACACACACACATAGAATCAAATAAAACATATATATATATATATATATATATATATACAGTTTTAAAATGTCTGATGTACAGTGAGAGAGAAGAACAATACTAATAAGGATATGTGACTGTGATGTGAGCAACAACAGAACAGAAATCCATAGGCTGAATGGTTCTTAGAAATAATTATTTATTTACTGGGTAGTAAATGATTATAATTAAATAATTGCTGCCTTTCTAAAAATGATGAAATAGAGCTGATACAAACTTGTAATAGATGATCAAGGAGGAGAAGTAGGAGAGCTGGAAGAAGTAGGAGAAAAGAGGGGGCTGTTTGTTGCCACTTAAATCTGCACAGCCTTTCTCATTCAGGCTCCTGGATTTTATGCGCTTCTCTGACTTTTCAGTAAGTTCTGCCTACTCCTTCTCCAAGCTTATCTTTTTTTTAAAATCATTTTTTTCTAATTATTTTGTAGTATGTTTCCTGCTTCCCAGCTGGAATACTACAGCAGGCTTGCAAATGGCCTTCTTCAATTAAAAGCTAACCTAACACCTCAGACTCCTCAAATGCTCCTCTGTACAGATATTCCTCTCTTCTCACAGCCCCACAAAACTGGTGGAGGATGCTGAGGAAGGACACAAGATCCAACCTGAGTCCTAGATCTGTCTGTCATTAGCTGTGTGAATTTGTAAGATACTAAGTCTGAGCCTCAGTTTCCTCAAATTTGTGAAATGCAATGCACAGAGTTGTGACAGGCAGTGTAGGAAACATATCAAGTGTTTAGCATAGTAGATACTTAATAAGTAGCAGCTGTTGATACTCTATCACATTCCATTTTAGTTTCTCTACCTAAATCCCTCGACTGATCTGATAATCTCCAATCAAATTGTTCCTTTGTATCATCCTTTCAACACATGATGACTGTTTTCATTTATGTGAATTTCTCATGTCTTCCTGAGTATTTTACCTACACCTGTTTATTCTCATATCCAAATTTGATTTATTCTTGAATTCTCTCAGATCAAGTCTAGTAAACTTTTTTATTCTACCCTTCACTGATTTCCTTTTCCTTAAAACTTTTTCTGCAAGTATTTTCTATACTATATAGTTTAATGTATACTTTCATATTGCTTAATGTTTACAAGTATGTCTTGGTAACTTCACTTCTGCTCTCAGAGCTTGGGGCTAGCTTATATTTTGCACCTCTAAGGGGAAGCCAGTTAACTGTTTAACTTCTGGCTTTAAGTACCTTTCTGAGAGATTATTTTAACCAGCTGAATAGAGCTTAAGCCATTTGTTGACCAATCCTGGAGCCGCTAAGTGAGGAATCAATGGGGGCTTCTTTTTTCACCTTTCTGAAAAGTGAACAGAGTGCTTGGAAAGCACCTTACTCCAGTTGCGGAATTAAAAGATTAGGGCTCTATGCTTTCAAGTTAAAGCGATGTTTTTTACTTTCCTTATGGGAATGAAACCATAAAAATTCTTACAGCAGGGAGTTGGAAAGAAGGGTAGGCAGGTGCTGTGTTTGTTTTCTTTTTCTTCTTAGCTTTTTTATTGATTGGATGAAAAATTATAGAAACCAGGAGAGAAAAAAATAATTATGATAAAAAGGAAGATTTTAGAAAATATCAAGCAAACAAAAAACACAGATGTTTATCGGGCTGTAAGTCAATGGGTTTATCTTTAGACAAAAAGTTAAGTAGATTTTTTATTCATGTATCAAATAATTATTGAATGCTTACTGCACACTAAACAAGAAAGTAGGCCCTAGAGATGTATAAACACCTGCTTGAATTCAAGGAGCTCAGGGGCTTGCCAACAGGCGTAGCACCCAAGAGGTAAAGTGTGAGAAATATTAAGATAGAAGGAGGTTAAAGGTCTAATGTTCTCTCTTTGAATCCAAGTAAAAATAAAAAGTAAAGCACTAAATATTCTAACAATTAACATTGCAGTGGAGTAAAAAAGACTACAACTAAGTAGTTTAAAAATAATCAAATAAATGAATAAAAGTAGCTATTTATGGACTGATAATGAAAGTATTGGTGAAGTATCAAGGATTGTGATTAATTCTACTCTTTGTGTGTCTGTGTGTGTGCACACTTGCATGTGTAGGAGGGAGAGAGAGAGAGAGAGAGAGAGAGAGAGAGAGAGAGAATCTCTAAGTATTTATTTGAAACACACTTGCTAAAAGTGTGTGTCATTTTTGTGAAAAGCAGTATAGCAGAGTGGTTAAGAGATCCAATTTTTGGAGCCAGCCTCTCTGGGTTTGAATCTCAGCTCTAATAATCAACAGCTTCGTGAAATTGCACAAGTTACTTTACCTCATGATGCCCCAGTTTCTGTATCTGTAAGTTAGGAGAGCAGCAGTACTTGCCTCGCAAGTTATGTGTAGGAGCTCAGAGTCCAGCACACAGTAAGGACAATATAAGAATATAAGCTTGATATTCTTATATGCTTTTAGAAGAAATATAAGGGAAGACGGTTATCTTTTTAGCTTTCTGTATAGTTAAGATTCTGAGGTCACCACTGGACTTAATTTTATTAATTGCACAATGAAGTCAATCTGAAAAATTCCGTTTTCTTCATTCTTAAATGCCTTTAATGAGACAACATATGACTAAATTTTTTTAAATGAAGAAGTTACAAGGACGACATAAAATATCTGATGACAAACAGTGTCAGGTAGAGAATTCATTACAAGCCTTATTCACCACACAAACACACACACATCTGACGACAAAGAATAAAAAAGACTGACTTTAACTTCTGTGGCCAATTTATCTAGTTTTTGTGCAGAAAGGACACAAAAGGAAGCAAAACTCTTCTAGCAATTTGTACAGTTAGATAAATTGTAGCATTTACTGGTTCCTTGAAGTAATTCCTATGTGTGTTTGCTCACATACAATTGTACAAGTGAGTATATCACTATACCCCATGTCTCCTAAGCTGAATCCAGTGCTTGTCCAGGTGCAGACCCATCCACTCAGTGTATGTACTTGTAGCATAGCAGTCATGCACTAATAAGCAATGCTATAGTGAGCAAATGTGCAATACCTCATGTGATTGTTCCAAAGTGCCAATGAAATATGTAAACATATGAGACATTTGGCATGTAGCAGATAATAAATGTAGTTACTGTATCACTATATAGTTTTTACTCTACATACTAACATTTATTGCATATTAAAGTATCATATTTTAGAAGTTGTGTTACAGAAATGTAATCATCTGAAAAGTAATATTGAATTATTAAAAAATTGCCCAGTATACTGTCTTTTTCATTGAAAATAATCACAATAGTAATAGTGATTTAGTTTAATCAATGTCCCTGGATGCTGATATATCAAACATACTGACCAGAATGTACTAAACTGGTTAAATTTGATGATCTTTATAATTTTTAAAATCAGTTAATGAAAAGGGAAGATCTCCTTTTTCTTATAGCTGTAAAAAACGGAACATATGCAAATATTTTCTGAATTTAGCAAGAGGCTTTGGGTGATAAATTAATGTGGCACATGTGTATAAAGAGATGAACTGGCACACTGATGCCAGGTCCTTCTTCTTTCCTGGCTTGCCCTTTATCCATATATCCAGGGAATCAGGATGCAGGGGGTCATTATCAAGAAACTCCACAGAAAGGAACAATTTAAACTTCCAACATCTATACTGCATAGCAAACAAAGGAAAAATAATGCTCAAGGCTTAAAATTACTTCTTAGCAGTTCACTTCACTAGAGTACATTTTCTGAGAATTAAAATCTCTGTTAGGTAAAGCACCACAGGGCTAATAAGAAATGGAACAGTTGGTGTAATTTATTAATTTTTTTAAATTACTATTATGTTCATGTATTATTTTTTACAGGCACATAAACACCATGGAATACTATGCAGCCATAAAAAACAATGAGTTTGTGTCCTTTGTAGGGACATGGATGAATCTGGAAACCATCATTCTCAGCAAACTGACACAAGAACAGAAAACCAAACACCTCATGTTCTCATTCACAGGCAGGTGTTGAACAATGAGAACACATGGGCACAGGGAAGGGAACGTCACACACTGGGGTAGGTTGGCGGGGGAGGCTAGGGGAGGGACAGCAAGGGGGCGGGGAGGCTGGGGAGGGAAAACACTGGGAGAAATGCCTGATGTGGGCGATGGAGGGATGGAGACTGCAACCCACCATGGCATGTGTGTACCTATGCAACGACTCTGTGGGATGTGCACATGTACCCCGGAGCTTAAAGTACAATTTAAAAAATATCCAGAAAATCAATTCTGAAAACCAAGAACATCTTTAGTAATGAAAAAGCCAATTAACCATAACTAATAAATAATCAATAATCCTTTTCTCAACTATCTGAGTAATGTTAAGGATTCATTAAATGTTTCTGCTGGTCTTTCACCATGAAACCCTGGATCCCCTTTGATCCTATTGTGCTTTTCGATCCACACAGCTAAATTAAAAGCGGTGGTGTATTTCTTCCCTTAGAAGGGTCTCTTCTATTTGTTCCTTTTTATTCCCCTTGTCCAATTCTAGACCAGGCCTTCATTATCTCATGCCTACAGGTTTGATCTAGTCTTTGGCAATTAGATTCCATCCTTCACATTAAAACTAGATTAGCCTTCCCTTAATGACACCTTCATCATTTTACTTCTGGGCTCCAGGATGGACAATAGGATTTGTAAGCTACTTGTGGCCTCAAGTATAAGATACAAACTTCAAATTTTATTTCATATTATCTTAATGTCTTCATTGTTTTTCAATACATTCTGCTCTCTTTTACTTCTATTCTGTAGCATTTATTATTTATTCCAGAATTATCTATTTTTTCCTTCCAGCCTAACTATTCTTTACTAATCCATCAATGTCAAGTTCCAGGCTAAGCTTCTCTGGTGAGCTTTCACTCATTTTCCTTTGTTTAACTATTCTGTATGCTGTTCAATTATTTCAATACCTTAACTACACAATTTAAAATGATATAAACAACACTGATATTATATACATATATGCCAGCACACATTTATAGAAATGTCTGCATTGTCCTTTGTTTTTCATGCATGGGTCTTGTATTTCCAACTAGATGCCGAGTGCTTTACACGTAGATTCCCTATGGTATAATTGATTTTTGTAGTTTGTTCCTTTCAGCATTTGCTCATCAATAAACGTATTTTGATTGCTTAGTATTTTGCTTCCCAGTTCATGCATATGTATTTCACTTTCAGCTCACTACAACCTCCATCTCCCAGGCTCAAGTGATTCTAATGCCTCAACTTTCCAAGTCGATGGGATTATAGGCATGCACCACCACACCTGGATGATTTTTGTGTTTTTAGTAGAGATGGGGTTTTGCCATGTTGGCCAGGCTGGTCTCAAACTCCTGGCCTCAAGTGATCCACCTGCCTCGACCTCCCAAAGTGCTTGGATTATAGGCATGAATCATAATTCTTTACTCCCTCCTTCTCCTGATGTGGAGCACATTTACCCACTCCATTGATTTTGGTCTTGGCCATAAGACTTGCTTTGGTTTGTGGTCTGTGGGCAGATGGAACATATGCCACATTCAAGCAAAGAAGCACAGGAGCCACTGCAGGTTTCTGACAGCCTCTTTTGCAACTGCTCTTTGGAATGAGAACAGCATGTCTCAGATAGGGCTGCTTCTTCAGCCTGGGCCTTGGAATGAGAAGCTTGCATAGAGCAGGCCTGCAGCTGACCCGCGGTTTGCAGCAGAACACAGCCAAATTACAGCCTTGTTTCATGAATGAGAAGTAACTTTTCTTCATCTCTTGTACTTTGGAGTTGTTTGCTACACGGAAAAGCTGACTAATACAGGATCTTAGAATTAATCTGACTTCATTTTGCGTGTCATGAAAGAGAGTTAGATTTTTATAGTTAGCTAATAGAGGAGTTAGGACATAAATTGTGAACAACTGATTTTTAGTTCTTTAAAAAGAACATACACACAAAATGCCTTTGGCTTTTTTATTATCCTAAAATTTGGAGAAATATAACTCAAATAGTTTGAAATTTAAAGCCTTCAAACTGTCTGAAACTGCCCTCTTGGACTGTCATTAGCTTCTAGAAAATGGGTAGAAGAAAATCTAGAAAATGAATACAATGTACTTTCAGTATAAAATGTAATATACTTCTATGTGGAAGATATTAATCTGTTTTAGATCCAGGCTTGTTTGGTAGAAGATAGAAGGAAATGCAGTAATGTTTGTGCATTCTTTTCAGGCCCATGTCTTTCATATGCTTTGTTACTCTAAAACATACATTTAAAAATCTTCCATTGTAAACAATCCCTTTATGATAGTACATTCTTATTTGAAAATGGATATCATGTCTTAATAAGCTGTCTCCTTGATTTCCATGACAAAATCTCATGTATACTTTGATGCTAAATGGGGAACTGCAAAATCTTAACCATTTACTTTGCAAAATTCATGTGGAAGCATCCCTATCACTATGTGCTTCAGTCCATCAGAACTTATCTTGGTCCGGAAGTTTATGTTATGCTTTTGTATTCTTAGAATGAATTCATTTTCTTAACTCTATAAAATTTGTTACTAAAAGTTCAGACTAGACTGCTAGTTTAATTCTTATAGAAATTACTAACACATCTGCTTTCTTTTCCATATCAAATTTTTGAGAGTAAAATCAGTCTATGTAGCATTATTTTCCCCCCTACTTATGGGAAAAATAATACTTCATGGTTTAGGTAATGGGGGTCTCATTGAACAACCACTTACAACTACCTTTTTGCTGTTGTTGTTTATTGTGCTTCTCCTAACAAAGGAAACAAAATGTAATAAACCAGATTGGGTAACCAAATTGATATTCTTTGTTAAATTTCTTCTCTCCCCTTATTTGGTCTTACACAAATCTTACCTTTGTGAAAAAACATCTCGGTAAGGACTGCCATGTTGTAATGCAATTCCATATCCCCGATCAGCAACAGTATTTCCAATGGTGTAAAAGGAACAATCTGGGTCATTGATAGCCACATATTCCAATACGGCTGCATCCCATACAAAAGCATAGTTTCCATATTTTACCTGTAAAAACATGAAGAACAAAAGAAGAAATAGGGTTTAAAGATGGAATTTTAATTTACATACACAGGACAAAAAACATTACAGTGATATGTATTTAATTGTGCTACAAATAATAGAACACATTATCGTCCTTCAGTATGTGTGGGGGTATTGATCTCAGAGCACCTGTGGATACCAAAACCCAGGGATACTCAAGTCTTTATATAAAATGGCATAATATTTGCGTATAATCTCTACACATCCTCCAATATACTTAAATCATGTCTGGATTACTTATGATACCTAATACAATATACATGTGATATAAACAGTTGTTGTACTGTATTGTTTTTAATTTGTATTTTTGTTGTATTATTATTTTCTATTGTGTTTTAAAAATATTTTCAGTTGATGGCTGGTTGAATCTGCACATGCAGAACCTGTGGATATGGAGGGCTGAGTATATTTCTAAGTAAACTTTTATTCTGAATGAGAATTTGTACTTTGGTTAATTTATAGCTATATCCTGAAAACATGGGAAAGGTGGAATGTTTACTATGCTTTTAGGCCATGTTACTTGTAGTGAAATGACCCCTGAGTGGAAAATATTATTTGCATTGAGAGAACAAAAAATGCATGAAAGGAAGGCATGTCTTTGAGCTTCTACCAGTTCAGTGATTCTGGTGAGTGGGGCTGTCCCTTTTGGGGACCCTGAAAGCTATGCCTTTGGAATTATTACAAGGGTTACTGATGACTTGGTGTACTAGGCTTCTAAGCCAGATGGGTTTCTGCACTCATTCAATACAGGTATCATCCCTATTCTAAATGAAAGCTGCAACTACAACTCACATTGAAGAAAAATGACCAATATTGTCCTGCTGATGAGCTTTATCTCCTGTCCTATGTCCTTCTAAATTAATCTATTGTCACGTGTGGCCTATGGGCATCTTGCAGATGAACTTAGAAGAAAACTCCCTAGTGGGCTTTGCAATGAGGAAAATAAAATAATTTCACAACCTCCTCTGTCATCATTTAAACAACATAACTTTACTCTAGGTCACTTACGATGTCTTTAGTGATTTTTTATTCCCTCAGTAATTACTTATATACTAAGTCACAAATTTACCCAAAAAACCCTGATCCAGTATCATAAACATCTCAATAAAGTATATTTTCAGCTTTATTACATATCAAAATGGACTTCGCAAATTCATAAAATAAATAGAATTAATAGTTAAAATCTAAGGTTACTTTGTTTATATTAAAAGAATAACATTATTAAACAAGGAAAAGCAACACTGGTTCAGTATTAGACGTATTGTTGGGATGAAAATATATCTTACAAATGAGGCTATAAAATTTTTAAATGATCTTTTGGTAGACACAAAAAAGATAATTGGCAAAATTAAAAACAGTTATCTACCTATTATCTATCTATTGTTAAACAAGAAAGAAAAAAAATCCATAATGAGATACAGAATACTTCAAATAACAGCAAACCTATTACAAGCTGAAACTCTAGTGGCATTACCATTAAAATAAAGAAAATGATGCTTACTATTAACCAAAATTAACATTATTGTAACAACTTTATCCTATGCAATAAAAATGGAAACAAACATATGATTTGAATCTATTAGGAAAAAATAATCATCCAGTAGAGACAAAATTATCATTATTTGATAACATATTTAAGAAGCCCAAAAGACTCAACTGAAAAAGTATTTTAAAAATTCAGATTTCAAAAAATAGATTATAAATGGATATAAATACTAATGAGTTGCTTTTCTATTAATACATGAGATAAGTAGTTTGAGCTAAAATATCTATGTACACTAAATATAAATATAGAGAGATAAATTTAACAATAAATTTGTAGGATCTATACAAAGAACACCATTAACACCTGACTGAAGATGACTTGAACAAGCTTCTGGATAGACATAACATATTCCTAAGAGTGCAGATGCATACTTATAAAAGACATTTAAATTTTTCTTAGATTATCCAATACAAAATGCAATTCTAAATAAAATGCCTAAAGGTTATTTTAGAACATATTAAGATCTTTGCAAATTTAATTAGGAGAAAACAGATAAGAATAGTAAAGAAATTTTGAAAATAAAAAAAAAAATTATTGGAGACGTAGAATACCAAGTAATGAAACATGTTATAAAGCTTAAAAATAAAATAGCACAAAACGTATTTAAGAATAGAAAATCAGTGGAACAGAATAAAAGTCTACTGTTTTTAAAAGTATCCCAGCACTTAAAGTATAATAATAATAAAAAAGAATTCTCTGCCATCATAAAACTTTTACCTCTCTTAAAAGACTGTATTAGAAAGTCCATAAATCAAATCAGTGTGGCAAATATGAAATATTCAAAAAAATGTGACTGAGACAGGTGATTATTGCAAAAATGTCAATATTAGAGAACTGTGTCACACCACACAAAATAAATTCCTATAGTGTAATAAATTAAATATAATTTAAAAAATCAAGTTTTAAGCAAAACTAGAAAAACATGTGAGACTTTTTGTTTGGTACTAAAAAAGGAATGGAATATCTAAACATAAAAGTAAAGGAAGCAAATATAAAAGAAATATTTGATGCATTTAATTGTTGCCTTTTTAATATATGTGGTTAGATCCCACCAACATTAGATATCAATAAAAAGTTTTGTATGAAACAATGAACGGCCTAAAACCTTCAGTCCAGTTAACTGTGCTCAGTGGATACTTATTGTTTTTCCTTGAGGTGAACCCCAACCAAACCATGAGGTATTGAAAGAGATAACATTTCTTTCCCTAAATAAAGCATTTCATGAGTGTCTGTGGTACTCTAGAACCTAGTAATTAGGTACTATCAGTGTTTCTCACAATGTGATGCTAAGACCACCACCATTAGAATTACGAGGGGATTTTTGTGTTAGAAATGTAGATTCTAGATCCAAACCCAAGCTTGCTGCATGATGATGTTTGGTATTTAAGGTCTGAGAGTATGCATTTTAAGAATCCTGACAGCTTATGTATACCACTTTTTTTTTTTATTACTAATGATGCTCGTGATAAAAAATGAGTAATATCATCAGAAACAATTTTAGATCCGTGGGGCTTGATATAATTATAAAACTAAGAGATGCTTGGAGTGTTGGTGTGGGAGAAGGAAAAACGTTTGGTTAGGTTTCCTCTACATTGATGTCTCACCCACAGAGTTATCCCATTGTTTCCTTCCTTTCTCTGGTCCTTTGCAACCAACTTGCAGATCTGCTTTTAACTCCCTAGGTTTAACTTTACGGTGATTGGGAGTAGCAGTGACCTTGAAGCTTCCTGTAACAACCTCCTTTGATTTTTTGTTATTATCTTCTGTTTCAAACAGTTAGTCTGGCCTCCTGGATCCCCTAGCAGCTTCTTTACAAACCTCAAGGGACCGCCCCAGTAGGGGACATATTGCTTTACCGTTAGAAAAGTTTATCTAGCATTGTTTTTCAGTGCTTTGTGAACTGTAGAGCTCTGCTTAAATGTATAGTGACATTATCTTTGCCATTATAAATGTTTTTTTTTTTTCAATTCCAATGTTCCAAAGCATTATGAATAGATTTTTTATAAAGAGGATCATTAAAACAGTGTGATTATAGGCTGTAGCAATAGCAATGAAATGTTGCATAGTAACCCAAATTATTTCAGCTTTTAAAAATGTCCCTGGCCTTTTTCATCAATTAAAACATATAATCACTGTCTTTTGAATGGTTTTTAACCATCAAATTAAAACTCTATGAAATACTCATCAACAAAGTCTAAAGTCACTTTTCAACAGAATAATAATTGAGGGACTGGCCTAAAAAGTTTTCAATCCATCTAACTAGGTAATGGAACTTTCTTAAAATTTTTCAACTAGCCCTGTTCTTGAGGTCATGTTTAGATAGGCAACTGAATTACAAGCCATTGATTTATTTACTAATGGATTCCACACCAGCAGAGTCCTTCATACGAGGTTAAACAGAAGGAAGCAAAAGTGAATCTGGGAGCTTCAAGGTCTCATTAAGAGGAAGGAAAACAATCCAAAGTGACATCTACCTCTAGTATTATCAACCTCCAGACCCTAAAGTAGAGATGCTAGGATGCTATGATTACTGATTGACATTGGTAACTATTGAGGCTCAGCACCTGTGTCCTCAGTGCCTCAGATACCAATAGCCTGTGACAAATATATCACTTCCCAGGTAACACTAGTTTTGTTCCCATTTCTATTTCTATAGCAGTTCTTTAAATTCAATTTTACTAACAATCATTATGCATTAAGCCTAAAATCCTGAAGGTTAAGTCTATAAGGAATACAAAGATAAGGCCCCGTCATCAAGCTGCTTACAACTCAGTAGTGGTGATAAGTCAAGCACTAAATTGTTGTAACATGAATCATATTACTGTAAGGATCATAAGAACAACTTTTGTTCACAGTGGTTTAAAGAAAAGGAAAATTAATTTTTATTGGAAGGAATCAGGACAAGTCTCAAATATTCTGGTAACTGAAACAGCTGTATAGGAAAGCCTCAAATATTTAAGTTCCTTATCAATAATACCTAACCAGTTAAAAACATAGATATGCTTTTGAGACCATTTCTCTTTATTCACACTCTTCTACAAGTTTTTGAAATTTTCCATTTGTCAAGTAAAGAACTGTAAACATTCAATGTTATTTTCTCAAATATTTGCATTTCTTGCCAAGTAAAGTGAAGGATGGGAAAGTGTATTTTCAAAACCTGCAGCAGTGTTCTGCAACATGTTAGGGATTATGGCACATTTCTATTTGTTTATAGATTACTTTTGTCCTGTATGCTCCTGTTCTGACATCTCCATCATAAGCTGATGCTGAAAGCACTTTGTTTTTTAATTCATTACGTAGCAACCTCCTGTACTAACTACAGAAGCCCATGCCACAAACAAAAAAACTATGAATACCTGTTATCCCACCAACCTTGATTTGAAGTGGGAGGACAATGTTCTTTTGCACAAGAATCTTTAATTTAGCAAATTTTTAAAAAGCTCACTTCAAAATCTATAGCTTCAGAGAGATGAAAATGATGATCGTTTCTTATTAAAATACATTCAGTGGGGACAATTATGGAAAAGCGACATTTAAACCAAAAGGGTTAGATAGGAATTTCCTTTGCTAAAGAAAGAATGTCCTCCCTCTGTCCCTCTGTCCTCCCTTTCTTTCTTATGATAATAGATAACATTTACCAAACATTTTTCAACTGCTACATATGCCTTTTACACACACATTTATTTGTTCTTTACAATACTGTGAGACAGCTGACATGATATCTAATTCACAGGTGAGGTAATTGTAACTTGCTCTAAGTCATACCAAAGATTTGTGGTAGATTTGGAAAGTGAGATCAAGGCTATCTTCTTATGCTCTTTGCACTACATTAAATATACATTTCTGGGAGATTTTCCATAGGAATGCAAAAGTATGTGAGATGGAGTAGCCATTTTCTGTAAGGCATAGCCTATGGAGTTTGAGAGAAAACAGTTATGTAAGGAAACATAATGCTATGTAGTATATAGCCAGGGCCACAGAAAGAATGCAGTTTCCTTAGTTCTGTATGGTCAGGCTATTAAGATAAAATAATTGGGCTTTTAAGAAAAAGGTTGCTTACTTGTAAAAATCATTGGAAAAAATGAATATTTGGTTTATATGACTCTGGACCCCCAAGGCCTGTTGATTTTGTAACCATTGCTCTCTAAGCATTTCTGATTCTTAGGAATGAAACAAAGCAGAGCTTTTGAATATTAAAATAAAGGTTGAAGAATGAAAATCTATTATTTTTGCTCGTCAAATAAAAATGAAAAGGCCTGAGAATGATGTGAGAGAAATAAATTCTAACCTTGCCCACTAAGCTGCAAAATTCTTTACTACTTTAACTAACGGTCAGTAGAGGGTAATGTGATTGTGAATCACAGGCACAAAGAGTTATGATTAACCCACAATCGATTTACAGTGGTCCTTGTAATTCATTGCCCACATAAGTCCTAAAGATGGGATAGCTTTAATATTTATAACACATGGTTCTAGGCTAGCCTCTCACACTTTGGGCAAATTAATAATTTAGCAGTATTAATCAATTCTTCTGAATTTATACAGCACAATAAATCATGATCAAACTCATGTTGAAGTACTTAAGACTGACTTTAAAATATATATAGTTTTGTTTACTGCTGTCTTAATTGCTGGCCTACCATGTTTTATCTGCTATTTTGTTGAAATTTTAATTTGTGCTCTCACATAGTCATCACAGGGCAGAAACTTTCATAAAAAATATGAATGTATTTAAATAAGTGAACAACTTTTTTAAAAAATCAATTTTTTTAACCTAGTAAAGAAGTGGTATGCCCACCTCTAAATCTTATCTCTTGCCTGTTTTTCTTGAGATTGTCAGAAATACTAAATATGTTTTTTAAAGTTTTTGAAAGCATTCTGGGAAATCACAAAACCGAATGCAGCTTCTTTCTCCTCCATGGACAACTTTTTCTTGAAACATATGACTGCTGGGTTCTGGAAGACAGAAGGCCAGAAAGGTTGGGGGTCTAGGTAATTGAGTGTGGGAAAAGAATTGGTTGATTCTCTCCTTCAGGCTGGGTGTGTCTGAGAAAACAAGTGCAACCTGCAGCGAAGCCAACAAAAAAACTAAGCTTGAGGAAAGCTTGGTTCACAGAGATCTGTGGCTCCCAAGACCTCCTGACTTCCTTCCTTAGATATTTGTTCCCATGAATATGCATATTCTGTTGCCTTGGAATCTGCCAGGAAGGAGTTGAATGGATGGACAGAGACCTCTCTCTCCTGGAGTCCTACAGCTTGGGACAGACCAGAAGACTGGAGAACCCATAGCTGCTTCTGTGTGTCTCAGGAGGGGAATGGAGCCACCTTGTTTGTTCTCGCCCACACAGAGAGAGGATATTTTACCTTCTACAATTCTTAATACTGCTGGTCCCTAGGTTACTTCAACAACTAGTCTTGAATCCTCATGAGCTGACAAAGAAAAAGAACAATTCATATAGCAAGTTCCACAGTCAGAGAGGGAAAAATGAATTAGAACAAGTAGAATACACTCCAGGGAAATAGCAGTGTGGAAGATTACAATTCTAACAGAAAATTAAAAAGAGCACTTAACTGGATTCAAGTGAGATAAAAAAAAAAATCTTTGAGGCTGCAAACAAATAACCCAGTCCCAATTTCTAAACCAAGATACTGAACAGATGAATTGAAAGAAATGCTTCTAAATGTAAGCTTCATAGGAAAAGCTAGGGTGACAATTGCCCTGGTTTGCCTAGAATGCTCAGTCATAGCCCAAAAGCCCCATGTCATAAGGAACCTTTCAGGGAGGCAAAAAATTCAGCTTTTGGCAATGGGTACAGAAGGTTAGGGAGGAGTAGTATCAAACTCAAAAAATGGTGGCTCAAAAAATAACAGCTGAAAGCAACACTGTTTTTGTAGCAGATGGATATGGCATAGATTATGTTTCCCACAGTTGCTGTCACTGTTTTTCCTCCTGACTGCTGATGTTGGTAACTGTGATTTCTGTTCACAATAATGAATCATCCCTTGTTGCATCTCTGTGAGTGCAGACGCGTAAGTGTGTTCCTTAAGCACATTGTAATCATGAGTATTAACAGTCCTTTGTCTGTGGTTTGAGTATTTATTTGGTATCATCTTGATACCAAGATAATGTTAATTTAACTTAAAATATTGTGAATACTCTGTTCATTTTTTTCTGAGCGTTCAGATAATAAAAATGAGAAGAGTTATAATACAAAGGCCAGCATGACCCGAATATCAATGAAAAATAAGGCTAAGTGACTGTGTTATCTTATTACAGATGGGAGAACACAAATAACCGGATCAGGGAGGCAAATAACCATGCACAGTTAAAAACACTGGCTACTGAGTTAGTTTGGGTGTACCATATGAAAAAACATATATTATTGTACGGTTTCTCTGACAGCTCTATAAAACTGAGTGAAGCTACTTTTCCTTATTACAAGGTTTCAAATAAAATGTGCTGTGGAAAAACAAAAAGACAAAATTTTGATAACAGATTTGTTGGCCTCTTACTGTATAGAGCTGATTCAGATCTTACTTAAATAAGCATGTTTTCTACAGTAAAGTTATGTGTTAGATAAAAGCAACAAAAACTGATTAATCTAATTTTTGAGTACTTTTATTTTAAATAAATGGAGCTTCAAATCATTTTCTAGATTTCCATAAATATTTTAACAAAACAGTTGAAAACATAAAAGTCTACTTATATTTTGTCCAAATACAAACTAGACTTGGCCTCTATCTGCGTATTCTGTAGAAATTGCAAATGTAAATTTAAGCAAGTTTCATTTAGTCTACATTCTTTTTTTTTTGAGACAGAGTCTCATGCTGTTGCCTAGGCTATAGTGCAGTAGCATGTCTCAGCTCACTGCAGCCTCCACCTTCAGGGTTCAAGTGATTCTCCTGCCTCAACCTCCTGTGTAGCTGGGACTACAGATGCATGCCACCACACTTGTCTAATTTTTAGTAGAGACAGGGTTTTGCCATGTTGGCCAGGCTGGTCTCGAACTCTTGGCTTCAAGTGATCTGTGTGCCTTGGCTGCCCAAAGTGCTGAGATTACAGTTGAGAGCCACCATACCGGGCCTTAGTTTATAAACTTTTTATCAATGAAAATGAAAAGATCTTACATGCAAAATGAACTGTATAGCTTGTGTACAACACTGCTTACCTGTGATATTAAAGCTTTCATAATTAAATTTTTTTATCACTTTTCAGTTACCTCAAAATATGCAGAAAAACTTGAGGGTTTTTACTTAAAGAGATGGAAGGAGATAACTGGCTTCCTTAGACATGACTACAAGATGACTACTAATGGGTAAAATATTGGGCTGTCATAAAATCAATTTCAAAGTGTGAGACAAGAAGAACGTCCTTCTGTAATTTGAAATACAATGAATGACAATGCAGAAAATAATATAGTAAAGTAGAAATTTGTACGCTATATTTCCAAGCTTGTTTGATGATTTTGGAAAAAACCATAGGAGTATAAAGAAGAATGAACTGACCGTGCTTGTGTTGCTTGATGGTGAGTGTAGATTGTAACAAAGACTCCTAGTGAAACAAGGACACACTAAAAAAAAAGAACTACTTCAGAACTTTTTTACTACTGAAACAATAAAAATAAAAAATAAAACAATAAGTCACTAGAACAGGGTAGCCAAGTTAAACAGGACTTTCTCAATTTCTTTACTAAAACTGGAACTTTATAATCTAGCAACAATTTCACAAAATTCAAATTACGCTTGTGCTTTAAAATCATTTTCCTGAGAGAGATTTCACTTATAATAACATCCAAAGCACTTCAGAGTGTTTAAAAACGATGGACATCTTAGGTATATTTAGCTTATATGATGAATTTATAGATGCAAAGATGATTGACAGAAATCTAGCCTTTTAAAGCAAGCTTGTAGAATCAAAGTGTATGGATATCTTTTTGAAGAGCTGGAACTAATTTCTACAAGTTCAAAGACATTATTGCTAATAATTGAACTCCTATTTTATAGTTGAATGCTTGTTAAGAGTATATTTAGCTTGATGTCATCACACTGGAATGACACCATAATAAATGCAATGCAGGCTTGGTAAAAGTAGCATTGCAAATCAAAGTGCATTTTATGTTTGACTTTATTCAGTTCTACATTAAATAAAGGAAAGGGAATCCCTGAAAATTACAGGCAATTCATCAAAGTATTATTGGAGAAGAAAGAGTAAAATTATTCTACTATATTTGGGGACAGAAAAGAACATGTCATTGCTATTGTTATTTAATACAGGTAATATCTGTTAAATTAGTCCTGTAGTATTTATGTTCCCCTTTTAAAAAGTTTCACATTTATATATCTTAAATATATACTACAAATTTAAATATCCAACACAGAGCCAGAAAAGAGTAAAAATAACTGCTCCATCAGAGGACAGAAAAAAACTTACTAAAATATTGTTGTACTTTTGTCACATCTATTATTTAATTAGTACTACTATCAGTTACTTATTGACCCTGTTAACTGTCCTCGTTTATATAATAGCATTTTGTAATGAAAATAAGTAATACAGAATAATATATAATTTTAAATGAATGCCTATTTCATGTTTTTATGTTAAAGTAATAAAACATATACTATTATTATTATATATTGTATTATTATGGGTTTTGGTGTGATACAGTTGTATTCTGTGTTGTCTATCTATCCAAAAAGCTGGTTACTTTTAAATGAATGTTGCTGGCATAACTGACAGGAAGAAAATAAAATCAAGTACTTTTTGTACTCTGATAATTTTCAGTTGGACTAAATAGTTTAAAATAAATAATAAAATCCTATAAGGAAAACCAGGAGAACATATATAGTACCTATAAGGAAGAATTTTTAACCAACTTATTAAATCCAGAATATATATATGTAAAGTTAGACATTTGTTTAACATGAAGCATTTAAAAGTAGCTGTGTATGTGAAAAGATACTAGTCACAAAGTCAACAAAAGACTGACAAATTTGGAAAAAATTGGAACACGGGGGACAAACAGTTAATATTTAAAATTATACAGATGCTTCTCTAATGATTTAACTAGAAAAAGAATGGCACAGGCAAAATAAAAATAGATGGCATCTGAAAAGGCAATTCAAAATGGTACAAATATATATGTCCAACAACCATATAAAAAATACCCAACTCATTAGTGATGAGCACAAAATAAAATGAGTGGGATACTGCTTTATATCTATTAAATCTCTGGCAATACTTAATATATATTACTGTATTAAATCTCTGGCAATACTTAATATATATTACTGATGGAGATATATGGAGAAGTGTACTCTCACATATTGTTAGTGGAAACGGGAAAATGTTATAGTCTTTTTCAAAAGCAACATCTATTCAAATTAAAAAATACATGGATGTTTTCTAGCCCAGCAATTCCATTCCCAGAATCTATCTAAGAGAAATAAAAATTTCAGATTAAAGTACAAAAATACTCAGTGCATCATTGTTTATTGTGACACCAAATTGGAAATAGCGGTAATGCTCATCAGTCATGGAATGATGATGTGTTTCTGCCAGGAAGCATTATGGAACCATTGAAACGAATCTGCTAGAGCTATACAAGGTACTATGGAAGGATTTCTATGATACATTTGCAGAATATAAAAAAGCAAGACACATAAAGTATTTTTAATGTAATTCTATTTTTTAAACCAACAATGACCAGGAATTATATACATATGTGGGTGTATGTGTAAACATGTTACTATATTATTAAAAATGCTTAAGGAAAAATATGGAATAATACTATGTATTCCATTTGTTATCTTTTGAGGGTAGAAAAATATGGCTGGAGGTAGGGAAAAAAAGAAGAATGGGGAAAAGCCAAGCAGAATGGTAAAAATAATGCTTTAAAAGACATGTGCAGTTACATTTATGCATTTATGAAAATTACATGTGTGTAAATATGCTATTGAAGGTTTTTGTTTTTTAATAAGACTTTTTGAAAGTCAAGTTTATTAAGGTCTAACTCATACATAGTCAAATTCATAATTTTCTGGTATACGAAAAAGAATACTAAATAAAAGCCCAAATATTTTTATGTTTAGAGTTTTTAAATAGCATCATTAACATATACAGCAAAATAATATTTAGCTTTTGAGTCTTGTGATTTATAAGTCTTAGGGTATTCATAATTACATACTCATAGTTGCTTTGCTGTAATAACTGATTTATTCCTAGTCAGGCTAGGAGGGCGACTGACACATACTTACCTTTAAAGTGAACAATATGTTAACACAAAATTATAATGGAAGAGGCTTGGAGAAAACCCAATACACATAAAATTTATGCTAAAATTGCTAGATCTTGCCATCTGTCCATCTATATTTCCCTCTCCCAGCCACTCTGTCAACAGGTGTGTGTATGGATTCTGAAAAAATACTAGGGAGAAATTTTACTTTTGAAATTATATTGTAAAACAAACTAGATCCTAAAATAAGTGAGACATTTCAACTTTTATAACAGAAATCAATTTTATCTCTAATTGGGCTCACCTTCATGAACAGTATTTGCTCTCATTTCTCATACTTATAATTTCTTAAGTGGCTGTATTATTTCTTACTCTTGATTCTTAGATACTCATTTTCTTTTGCTTGGTGTGTTTTTCTGTTCACCTTTTCTCTCAGTTCCACTTATTTTTATTTTTATTTTTATTTTTATTTTTGAGACAAAGTCTCTCTTTGTCGCCCAGGCTGGAGTGCAGAGGTGTGATCTCTGTTCACTGCACTCTCTGCCTCCTGGGTTCAAGTAAATCTCTTGCCTCAGTCTCTCAAGAAGCTGGGACTACAGGCACACATCAACATGCCCAGCTAATTTTTTATTTTTAGTAGAGATGGGGTTTCTCCATGTTGGCCAAGCTGGTCTCAAACTCTTGACCCGAAGTGATCTAGCCACCTCTACTGGGGTTACAGGTGTGAGCCACCACGGCCAGCCTCAGTTCTACTTTCTACTATCCTCTTTAACTTCGATTAATCTTTTCATAACTGGGATCAGCTTAGATGCCACTTATTCCTTAGAGCTCTCCAGGACCCTAGGCTTTGGTTAGTGTCCCCCATATGATCCAATTGCACCTTGTATTTACTCCTAAAACAGCACTTTAGCACATTGCATTATATTGCCTCTTTTGATTTTGCTCTATGCCATGTAACTGTAAATGTTTGATAGGCTAGAACTGCATGCTTTTCAAGCTCATATCATCACCTCACCTATGCCTAGCGTGAGGCCCAATATTATCAGGAGTAGGCAAGTAATAAACATTTTTTGCTAAAGAATTATTCACTTTCTTTCTTTTTCATGGTCACAAGACCACCATACTTTGAACTCCCTATTCATTCAACTATCACTATATTCCAATTCTCAAACATTGGTAATAAGGACCAAGTCATAACAGAATGTTGTGACAGATCAATGATATTTCTGTCATATACAGATCATACATAGTGTTCCATCAGAATAAAGGTATATAAGGTACCACTATTAAGTTAAACCATTGTGGTTTAAGTAGCATAGATACCAAAAGATTCAACAAGTGTAGGTATGACTCAGACGGCACAGTTTCACAGAATGTTCTGAAATGTTGGCAGTGTTCTTTATCTATGCTGTCCAATATATACCCACAAGCCACATATGGCTACTGAGCACTTGAAATGTGGCTAATGTGATTGAGGAATATAATTTTTAAATTTTATTTAATTTTAACACATTTAAATTTAAATTGTAACATGGGGCAAGTAGGTTATTACATTGGACGTTACAAATTTAAAGATATTTGTTCCTAGGGAAAAGTATGACTTTTTGCCCTCCTAGACCCACTCGAGAACAGTCATTTTTGGCATGTAATCGTAGATGGCCTTGGAATTCAATTAGCTCCTTCGTGTCTATACATTACTATTCCCAATTAAAGACATACCTCAGAGATAATGCAGGTTCAGTTTTAGACCACAGCATTAAAGCAAATATTGCAATAAAGTGAGTCACATGACTTTTTGGTTTTCCAGTACATATAAAGGTTATGTCTACACTATATTGAAGTCTATTAAGTGTGCAATAGCATTATGTTTATAAAAGCCAATGTATATACCTTAATTAAAAATATTTTATTGCTAAAAAACTGCTAACAATCATCTAAGTTTTTGCAATCCTTTTGCTGGTGGAGGGTCTTGCCTCCATGCTGATGGCTACTGACTGATCATGGTGGTGACTGCTGAAGCCTAGAGTGTTTGTGGCAATTTTTTAAAATAAGAGAACAACTAAATTTGCCACATTCATCAAATTTTTCTTTCACAAAAGATTTATGTATAGCATGTGATGCTTTTGGATAATATTTTATCCATAGCAGAACTTCTTTCAAAATTGGAGTCAGTCCTCTCATACCCTGCTGCTGCTTTACCAACTAAGTTTATGTCATACTCTAAATCCTTTGCTATTATGTTAACAATATTCATAACATCTTCACCAAGAGTAGATTCCACTTCAAGAAACCATTTCTTTTGCTCTTCCATAAGCAGTGATTCATCATTCATTCAAGTTTCATGACAAGATTGCAGCAATTCAGTCATGAAGTCAGGCTCCTTGTCCAATTATAGGTCTCTTACCATTTCTGCCACATTTGTATTTACTTCCTCTACTAAAATGTTAAACCTCTCAAAGTCATCTATGGGGGTTGGAATGGACTTCTTCCAAACTCCTATTAATGTTGACATTTTGACTTCCTCCCATGAATTATGAATGTTATTACTGGCATCTAGAATGGCAAATCCTTTCCAGAAGGTTTTCAATTTATTTTGTCTAAATTCATCATAGAAATCACTTATACGGTAGCTATGGCCTTATAAAATATGTTTCTCAAATAAGATTTAAAAGTCAAAAATACTTCTTGATCTATGGACTTCACAATGGATCTTGTGTTAGCAGGCAAGAAACTATTAATCGTCTTGTACTTCCCCATCAGAGCTCTTGAGTTACCAGGTGCATTGTCAATAGACGGCCATACTTTAAAAGGATTTTTTTTTTTAAATTTTCTGAGCAGTAGATCTCAACAGTGGGCTTAAAATATTTAGTGAACCATGCAGTAAACAGATGTGCTGTCATTCAGACTTTGTTGTTGTACGTATAAAGCAAAGACAGAGTAGATTTAGAATAATTTTTAAGGTCCCTAGTATTTTCAGAATGGTAAGTGAGCACTGGCTTCAACTTCAAATCACCAGTTGCATTAGGTCCTAACAAGAGAGTCAGACAGTCCTTTGAAGTGCTGAAGCCAGGCATTGATAGATGCTGAAGCCATCTAGCCATGAAAGTTCTAGATGGAATTTTCTTTCAATATAAGCCTGTGTTATCTACATTGAAAACCTGTTGTTTAGCGTAGCTGCCTCGATCGATGGATCTTAGGTAGGTCTTCTGGCAAACCTGCTGCAGCATCTGCATCAGCGTTTGTTGCATCATCTTCCACTTCATTTTATGGGACAGCTTCTTTCCTTAAACATTAAGAACCAAGCTCTTCTAACTTTTCTTCTGCAGCTTCCTCATCTCTCTCATAGAGGTGAATAGAATAGAAAAAAGTTAGGGCCTTGGTCTGGATTAAGTTTTGGCTTAAGGGAATGTTGCAGCTGGTTTGATCTTCTAACAAGACCACTAAAACTTTCTCCATATCAGCAATGAGGCTGTTTCACTTTCTTATCATTCATACATTAACTGGAGTAGCACATTTAATTTTCTTAAAGGATTTTTCCTTTGCATTTATAACGTGGCTAATCATCTCACGGAAGAGGCCTAGCTTTTAGCCTGTCTTGGCTTTCAACATGTCTTCCTCACATGTGACTCTTCCTTTCACTTGAGCACTTAGAGACCATTGTAGGTTATTAATTAGCCTAATTTCAAAATTGCTGTGTCTTAGGAATTAGGGAGGCCTGAGTAGAGGGAGAGAAATGAGTAAACTGCCAGTGAGCAGCCAGAACAAACACATTTACTGATTAAATTAGTCATCATGTGGGTACAGTTCAGGGTGCCTTGGAACAATTACAACAGTAGTATCAAATATCACTGGTAACAAATCACTTCAGCAGATATAATAACAATGAAAAAGTTAGAAACTTTGTGATAGTTACCAAAATGTCACAGACACTGTTGAGAAAATGGACTTGCTTAATGCAGGGTTGCTGCAAACCTTTAATTTACTAAGCACACAATCTCTTTGAAGTGCAATAAGCCCCATAAAACAAGGTACGCTTATGTATCAAAAGAAGCTTTAGGGCAGACAATTTTTTTTTAGACTGACTATACAGATAATACTTAACTAAATTAATAGCTTTGGGCAAGAGCAATTACATAAGAGCTAAGAGAAAAACTCAGCATTTGATTATTGCTTAATAGTGAAAAAGAATTGCCCATGTAATAACACAATCCTCTCTGAAAAGCAAAATGGGAAGATTTTCTTACAAAATGAAGGGAAAATGAGTAAACTAACTCTTAAATTAAGACTTAGTGTTGGCAATATACTCACTGTTCATGGTAGCTTTTAAATTACTAAATGCAGCATTTTCACATTATTACTTTGTTATGTTATGAACACATGATGATATTTTGAAGATGATGATAGTTCACAGTCTATTACGCGTTACAGAAGAGCATTAAAAAGAAATGTATATGGTGATCAGTTGTCACAATTCAGTATCTCACCAACTCTTTGGCCCGGCAGTGAGAAAAAAAAGGTGTAATATGAGAGTGCTAATCATAATAACATGGGCACTTCAAATAAGGATAGAAGGATTTCCAAAGAAGCCAGGGAATCAGTATTTTTTTTTAATACATTTGGAAGAAGTTCTATAAAGTGGTTTGATGAAAAAAATTATCATCATCAAAGTTTAAAGACAGGGGAACAAAGGAAGAATAGAAATTTTAGTCAGAAATTAAACAGAACTAATCCCAGTAAACATTTTACAAGTAATCTTTTGGAAGCTTCAATGAAACCTGTGTCTTGGTTGGTTTACTTGTGCATAGATTCAGTTACTAATCTTTTTCATAGCTAAACTTTTGGAAATACCAGCTAGCAGAAATAGCTCTTGGTGTTATCAGGATTCCTTAGTAAAAATGCCCCTCACTGAATGCAGCAGTTCCCAAATTATTAAAAGAGTAAGCCCTGGGAAAAGGAAATAATTCTAAAGAATGGAAATGAGGAGTACGGCATGCTAATGGGACATGTTCCAGGACACCCATGCATTTAAGTTAGGTAGAGTATGCTGTATAGGAGAGGGCTGAGTCAGGAACTTCCTTGAGTAGGCATATACTCTATTTTCAATTCATATCATCTGGTTTATGCTGTACTTAATGGAGTCCAACTGTCCAATCCAATCCAAACCATAATTATGCTATACTTAATCCAAATCCAATTTAAATCACACAGTACCACCATTTGTAGGATGCCAGTTTATTTATTATGAAAAGCACACAGACTGAGTCTCTAATTCAATGAATTTTCATTAAAAAATACACCTGTGAATTTACTGCCTCAGTTAAGATATGGATCATTTCCATCACTCAAGAAATTTTCCTTGCCTTCTTCCTCACCTTCTGGGCACCATTGCTCTGATTTCTCTCACCATGATAAATTTGTTTTGCTGGCTCTTGAGCTTCATGGAAATTATATCAAATGGTATGTGTTCTTCTATCTCTGGCTAGTTTTGAACAGAACAATGCTTTTGAGATACAGGCAATTTGCCGGTGTATCAGTAGCTCATTATTTGTTTCTTGCAGTATTGTGGTCTGAATAGACCACCATGTTTTTCCATTTCCTTATTGTTGGACATTTGGGTTGCTTCCAATTTGAATCTTTTATGGATGGAAGTTTTCATCTCTTTTGGGTAAATACCTAACATTGGAACTGCTGAGTCATAGGCAGTAATGACATAGGCAGTAATTTACAGAAATCTGTAAACAGATTTCCAAAGTAGTTTTTACACATTTTACATCATCGATATATGTAAGTCCTAGTCACTCCACATTTTTGCCAATATTTGTTGCCATTAGTCTTTCTAATTCTAGCTATTATAGAGAATGTGAAATGTACATCACTGTGGTTTCAATTTATATTTTCTTGATTACTAATGATGTTAGTTAAGCATTTTTGAGTTTATTGGTAATTTGTAAATCTTCTTTTATGAAATGACTGTTCCAATCTTTTCCTTATTTTTTATTGTATTATTTGTCTTTTCATTATTGATTTTAGTTCTTTATATATGAGATACAAGGTCTTTGTCAGCGATATGTATGCATAGTAAATATTTCCTCCCATTGTATGGCTCGCCTTTTAAATTTTCTTAATAGTGTATTTGATAATTAGAAATATTTTTTATTTTTGTGAAATCCAATGTATCAAGTTTGTGATTTTGTTTAAGAAACTTGTATTTGTACTAAAACATAATTTTAATCCTACAAATTTATTCTGGAATTTTAATGAAATATCTAATGTGTTTACTCAGCTCTTTTAATCTAGCAGGGCTCGAACTCCAAACTTTTTCTACTCTGTGGTATATGGCAGCTGGTTACATTTAAATGTTTGGCCTACTAGTTGTTGCTTTTCCAGCATGGCTTCTCCTCTTTGCATACACAGTACAAGGTTATCCAAGAATTTGAGGGCAATTTGAATGACGATTTTAGGACTCTTTCTGTTCTGATTCTCAGCTTTCTGGTATTCTCCCTTAATTTTCATATGTTTTGGCAGCCTTGACTCCATCCTGTGACACTCCAAGCCAATAAAACTGCAACTTTATTCTTGAATTCTAGCTGCCTTAATCCGTGCATGGACTTGGAAGTGTGCTCAGGGGAAAAGCCATATAACAGCAAATCTTTTCTTGTGCAGTTTCTTCTCTCAAGGGTCATCTCTCCTCCAGTTTCTGCCTGCTTTTGTGAAAGGGTTAGTTTGGTACAAGATACTCAGCCAATACTGGAATCAGAACATATTTTTTTTGTATGTATTTAATCACATTGTTTTCCAGTAGATTGATGGAAATCAATGGAAACCATAGTTTTAGGATTATTACCTCAAATGATGCATTTTGAAATGAAATTTACTTAGGATAAAATTACAAGGAGTTTCAACGATGATAAAATTATTTTTATAAGACTTTCTACAATCATCTAAAAGCTTTTTTGACTTAAAGAAATGCCTGCAATTTACTTGTAATCTATTTACCTGAAGAGGCTGGTCTAACACGACATTTTAGGTGAAATACTTGTAAGTTTCCTTGTGCTTAGAAGTGCCCACTAATGACAGTGCTATAAAATTCTTCTCTTCTCCAGATCTGCTTCTTTTGCATTCTCTAGTGGAATAGATGCTGAATCATTAAACAGAGTGCTGCAGGTGATTCTTATTTAAAGTCCTTCTGACATTTGCAGGATGTGGACTGTGCACTAGCACTCTATCGGGCGTTAAACCAGAAGTGAAAGGAAATACCATAATTTCCTGGTTTAAAATATCCTGGAATTGAGTTGGAAGTAAAAATTTTGTGGCAATGTTTTATTCAATATATAATTTTCATAGTCTAGATTGTATATGTAACTACTGAGAAATTTAAAAAGAAAATTATCGTCAAGAGTTAGCATTATTTAGTGACAGATTAGAGTGGGTTTTGTTCTATGCCTTAAAAAAATTATAAATAAAAAATAATTCCAGTATATACTCATTACGAAGCTACATTTTATACAATTCCTGCTTTAATCTTTTCTCTGCACACACATACACACAAATTTGCATTATTTTGTCTGAATAAGACAGAAACAGAAACAGAAAGCTATGAAAGAGGATAAAGGAAGAAGTGAAAGGTAGTTTTAGTTTGCATCTAAAGGTGCATTCTCCTTCAAGAAGAATGCATTTTGGTAGATGCAAAAATGTGTAAATATAAAACATATGAAAATGTGAATATAAATAGTATTATAATTTGCTCACAAGGAATCCGAAAACTAGGTTAGATCTTAGAGAATAAGTAAGATTAATCAGAATAAATTTGGTGGAAAAGAAACAAAACAACAACCTCAGAGAGGGAAAAGTCAACATTTATTATTTTTTTTTTGTCAGCAAGAAACCTATTAGAAACATCTTAGAGACACTGAAATTCAAAGCAAATTTCATTGGTCCTTAGCATAGTAAAATAAACTGTAAAAGAGAGTGAGAAAGGAAGCATGAGAAGGAATGAGTGAATGACAGAAAGAGAGATAAAGAATGGAAACAAAGAGACAGTGGGCTATGGGGGGAGGGGTGGCATCTGAAAGACACTGAATAATTTTATGAAGTTGCGGGATAGCCTATGTGGAATGGAAGCTATAACAATAAGTGATATCATTTGGTATTTAAACACAGCGTCCAGAGTCAGACCGCCTGGCCATGAAATGTGAAACCTGACATTCCTCTTATTAGACTATGTTAACCTCAATGAGCTTAAGTTTCCACATCCCTAACTTGAAGAGCTGTCATGTAGGTTGTACCAGAGAATGTATAGAGCACGTAATAGCCCATTGTTCATTCACAGTGAACTGTCTATATTTTTAGTCTTTTCTATTGATACTACTAAGGAATAAGGCTGCAATCCTTTAAACCAGGGCTAGCTAATAGAAAACTTTCAATACAACAGTTTAGATTTGATCCAGAGGTATCAAATATAATGTAGCAAAAAATGAAATTCAGGATTTGGAAATTTAAGTGTGAAACACAGCTTGGGAGTAGAATACAGCAGGAACTAAGTGACTAAAATCTGGTTGTAAAATAAATACGTGCGAAAGGATTTTCATTGAGGCAGAAAGAAATATTTGGATTAAAAAGAAGTAGGTAGAAGTAGCTGAACCTGCAAGCTAACAAATTTGGGAGGCAAAAGAGGATAGGCAATGAACAGTGTCTTGGGATTTCTGGGTTGTGTGATAGGGAGATTCGCTGGAGTGACTGCTCTGATAAGGATGATGAACAATAGGGGCAGAGATGGATCTGAGGGAATTACAGGAAGTTCTTTCCTAGGAAAGAAAAATCACAAATGAGCAAGTGAGCATTCAAATTCATTCTATTGGTAAGTCAGGCAAAACGATCTTATACATAACCTAAAAATATATTGACTCCTAACGCATCCTTGGAGAAGCTGAGAGTCTTGCATTCTGTTTCCCTGTGAACCAGAAGATTGTAAAACACTCATCATAATATTTTGGAGCAGTAGATTTTCAAAACAGAAACACATAAAAACCACAAATAGAAATATATTTACAGCAAGTAACAGCTTATCAAAAGATACAAAATAGTTCCTATCACATGAGGAAAGGCTCAACAAAGTAAATTAATATTCGATTTGTTAAAAGAAAGCTGACTTTGGGAGGTCTTATATGCTTATTGTTTGTTGTTATTGTTTGTTTAATTGAATGAAGCTGAGAATCCAATGTTTAACTAAACAAAACTAACATATCTCTTTGAAACATATTTTCACTTTAGATTTCTGCTCTAAAAATGTGATTATTTCTGCATAATTACACATCTGTTCACTGTCTACTGATAATTTTCTTCATGCCCATGAGCAATATATTTCCTATCAAATCATACACTTGAACATTGCATCAAAATGCCAAATATCAAAACAAATACATTAAATAGTAAGCCAGATATAATATTTTAAAATGAAATGCACCAGCCATAAGCCAGATCCCTATTAAATCAGTTATGTTGTATGTAGAACAGCCTCACAAATGTCTATATAATACATTAAATCAGATGTATCGAAAACCGGTATCCTAGAATGAGACAGTTAGATCGTGTTTTCACCAGTAATATCTAACCAATATATCAAATCAGACACTTATTAATCAAAATATTGAGCACCACTTAATGCTGCAAAACAAAACAATGTAGCATAATTTTTACTTGCATCTGGAAAAAGTCTTAATATAAAAACTTGGTCATTCTCTTGCCTTTATTCTCTAAGCAAGTCACATTGGGGTATTAGAAATGTTATTAGTGATAGCCTAAGAAGAGTTTCTTGTACATTAAACATATACAACTGCAATATTTCTAGAAATTACAGAGATTCACTAGGGCTAATTTTTATCTGAATGGCTAAATGCTGAACTAGATAATAAACACAAGGCAAAAGGAAATAAACAAAAAGTGCATGGCCTTTACATATACATCTCATTTCAATCCCAGTTCTGCCACTCTGATGTAGAATAAACATAAATAGTTTACTTAACTACTCGGGACCTGTTTTCTCAGCTGTAAAATTCATGTCAAAATACCTTCCTTGTACAGTTTTGAACATTAGTGACAAGGCAAGAAAAATAAATATCTACCACAGTGCCTGTCATATAATAGGCAATCAATACATCGTAGGTAGAAGTTGTTATTAACATGATACCTGAAGAGCAAATAATGATCTCATTTTATTTGCATTCTATATGGTCTTAATATGGAAATTCAAATAATATAATGATGAGGGACTCTTACAATGTTGGGAGAATATTTTCATGGTAATATTAATTACCAGGAAGAATTGAGGAAAGTAGCTATGCAAACTTTTAGGGCAGTAAAAGGCCTGTAACTAAAAAGAAATCAGGGATAAGTCATTTAATAGCTCTTAAGAGAGTGACAATGGTAGAGAAATAATAATAACACAAACATTTTTATTGAGTTCTTACTGCATCCCTGGCACTGTGCAAAATGCTTTCCATGCAGTGTCTCATGAAGTTTTACAATACCTTTAGGAGTAGGTAGTATTCCCATTTTACAATATCGGGACTGAGTGAAGATTAGAGGGGATCAATAATTTTCCCAAGTTCCCACAGCAAGTAAATACAGGGCTGGGACTGGCTCCCAAGTAACAGGTATCAGAATTTGGTCTAGATGTGAAAAGACTATGTAATGCATGAAAAGAAGGCATACACATACACAATTACAAAATGTTAAATGCTAATAAAATTAAATCTCAATGTACCCACAGTAAGGTGTCATAAGAGAAGCCACAACTAAGTGATAAGAAATTTCATGGACAATTGACGTTGAAGGAAGGGGTACTACAGAAGGCTTCCTAAAGAGATGAAAGCCCAGTGGATCCTACAGGATAGAGGCCTGGAGGTCACCATTGTTTGAGGATCAGAGTAGGCAGCATGTCTTAAAAAGCAAGGGAAGGCAGAATCATGAATGTTGTTGAATTCTAGGCTGAAAAGCTAGGACTTCATTCTGGGTATAATGTATATGAATTCATGCCCCATTGAACTTGATCAGGCAAAACCCAGAACGCCCTGACTGTTGTGCAGCTGGAAAGCAGGTCCAGTGTTGTCAATTATTCCAATTTGTTTAGAGAAATAACAAACCCAAATTACAAATTCCTCTTATTGTCAGGGAATGCAAATATTTTTAAACATTTCTCAGGCCTTGGCCTTCAGGGGAGCAGTACTGGGTGAGGGGCATGGTTCAGACTTAGTTTACCCATTTGCTGCAGGCAATTGTGAGTGTGACTCTGCAGTCTTTAAAGGAAGTTGCTCATTGATTTCAGTGAAGATGCTGGGTAGGTATGAATCAGAATGAGAGCATTAGCTGATGGAAACAGGAAAGCATGGACAACAACCCTGGGATTTGATGCATTTTCTGTTTGTCTTCTCCCTTGAATAGTTATTGCAAAGCACAAGGAGGTAAAGAATAAATCATACTCATTCTTACAGAAACACTGGTGATTGTTTGCATTGGCTTATAGGTTATCTATAATTCTAATCCCAATTTTTTTTGTAGTTTTGTATGACATTAATGTATATTAATGGAGAGGAAAACATTTACAACATAATGAATACGTATAAAGAACCTATTGTTTCAACTGCAAAAAATTTTTTATTGTTTTGTAAATTTCTTTAGCTTATTCATTTAAAAATAGTGTCGGTCTTTCCTTCCTTCCCTTCCCTTTTCTTCTTTTTATATTCTTTAGGTGGTAGTTTCTTTTTGGAAAAATCACCTCTTAACATTTATCATATAACATGTAACTGTAACTCTACAAGTTCCCAATCATGTTTTTTATTTGTTCATACTTTTCATGAAAGTATATTCATACTAACTTACATGTTAACATTTTTATTTCCAAATTGAAAGACCTGCATTGTTTCTAGACTAACCATAAAGTAATGGCAAAGGTTAATTTAGGATTATTATCTCTGGATTCTTGTATTATCTCTGGGTTTATCTAGTTTTGCAGAAAGAATGATTATCTGCTAACTACTTTTAATAATATACAAAACATTTCTTAATATCATTCCTTTCAAGAAATCAACATCAGCCTCACTTCAATTTCTCTTTGGAAACTTTTCTTTGAGTGATTGAATGTATTTATGTGTAATTTCCTCATTATTTTAGTCATGAAATTTTAACAGGGCTAGGTAGAAAACAATGATTATAATGTAATATAATACATTTTCTTTACCAATGAAGTAAAATAGCTAAATAGGAAATAAATCTTAGCACACAGTGTAAAAGACTAGAAAATATTAGAGAAAGTGCAAGAAATACTGAGGATAGTAGAAATCCTAAAAGCTCAGTAATATGAAAGTGGGGCCATGGATAGATTTCAAAGATTCTTCGGGTAGAAAAAGAAATTACATGTTTTAAAATATACTCTAACTAAAATTTAATAATTCCCCCAAATATGGATGTAGGCAAAAATCACAGTAGTATTAGCAGTACATGTCACTTTGCTATCAACAAAAACTATAGATATTTTCATGATAGCATTATTGCTGCAAGTATCTCAAAATATAATCTGTGCTAATTAGTAGTGCAGAATTAACATATCTATCAAATGCATTGCTAGATTTTGTTATTGATGCATTCATAGATAATTATATTTTTATGTTATACTTTTTAATATTTAGATAACTGCAGTTTAATAAAATTGGGTCCTTTGTAATACTGTGCATCAATTTAATACAATTTTAAATATAGTTCTATAGGCTATGCTCAATATCTAGAGCAGTCTGTAGCACAAAGATTGCTGGGTGGAAGTTTCAGAAGCAAAGAGCAGAAGGAATAAAGAGAAATGATAGACAGAAGGAAACTTCACAGAGGAGAAGAGATCTAAGTCTTCAGATTAAATGAATTCAGTCAACATCAGTGTCTGAAAGTGATTAGCTCTCTTGGGAGGAGATTGGGACTGTGTGGAGGATGGATAATTTACTCTAATTACTTTTGCTTTATTTGAATTTTTTAACAACCTAAATGTAGTCTTGTATGAATTTTTTAAAAGGGTACATATGTATGAAGTTAAAAAAGAGAGAAGAAAGAGAAGGTAATACTTTGGTATTACTGAAGCAACTACCCATGCTAAGGAAGATCAGCATCTGAGCATTCCAGATCATCAACAGCCTTTGTGTCCTCATTTTACCAGTATCAATTTAGCCACAGGTCCAGTCTAACAGAAAGCTTTGCAGCCAGACCATCATCCTAGGGTTGAAACCTAGCTCTAATATGAACTGGCTCAGTAATATTGGCTAAATTATCTAAGCTTTCTGAAATTGTTTCTTCATTTGTAAAATTAGGATAATATCTGTCTTACCAGACAAATGTCAGATGAGACCTAATGCAAAGGTATGTATGTCAAGTAGCTAGAATAGTGTCTCACATATAATAGGCACAAAAATGGCAATCATCTTTAGTATAGATCTTATGTTGAAAGCTACGACAAGCTATTTAAGGACTTATAAAACTACTTAATGGCAAGGGGTACTCATTTGGATGGAGTCAAGAATCTAGGGATAGAAAAAGATTAGGCCTTACTGTAATGTAGGTGAGCAGAAGAAATGGATAACGTGAAGGATACAAGAAATATTTAGGAGGCAGGTATCTCCAGATTTGATGACCAGGTAAGTCCTGAGTATGAGGGAAGTATCTGGTGACCCCAGATATCTGAACTGGTTGAATGGAAGGTGCATCTACAGAAATGCCAGGTTTTGGGCAAAGGATGATATGATTAGTTTGGAATATGTAGAAATTAAGATCTCTAGGGTCACTCAAGTAGTTTAAGTAGTAAAGCATAATGTGTTTGGATATAGAGGTCAGACACTCAGGAGTAGAATTCTTCTAGAGCCATAGGTTTGGCTATCATCAGTTTAATAGATATTGACAAACTCATGGGTTTATGTAAAATCACCAAGGAAAAGTGCAAAATGTGAGAATGGAGGGCTCAAGATAAAGTTCTAGCATACATAAACAATTTAAAAACCTTTTATTTATTTATTCAGTAACTAAAGGTGGATATATCATGTACAAGGGAGTCTTCAAAAAGTTCATGGAAAATGTGTATTGTGAGAAAACTATGCATAGATTTCAATTTTTTTTTTTTTTGCACCAAAATAATTTGTACTAACTTGTTATAACATGTCTTGGCAGGATCTAGTTTGATGCATTAAGAAGGATAAAATATCAGTTTGAAAAGAGCCCTTATTAGAGCAGCATGAACTCTGCTGAAACTAAAGCAAGAACAAATATCAAATTTATGGTGAAGCTGGGGTGGAAGAATAATGAAATGATTAATACTTCACGAATTTTTATGAGGACAATGCCCCCCTGAAAAAGCAGTTTCTAAATGGATCTTAAGAAGGGATGAGATCATGTTGTGAGGTGAAGCCCACAGCAGCGGACCATCGACATCACTTTGTAAGAAAAAAGTTAATCTTGTTGATGCCCTAATTGAAAAAGACAAATGAAACAACAGTCAACACCTCAGACATCTTAATTGACTCAACTGACACAATTATAACTGCAAAATTAAAGTTGAGCAAACTTTCTACTTGCTGGGTGCCAGAATCATTGTGCCCAGATCAGTCACAGACAAAAACGGAGCTTTCAATGAAAATGTTAAACAAGTGGGATCAAGATCCTGAGAGATCTCTTTGAAGAAGCGTATCAGGAGATAAAGCACAAGCTTGCCAGTATGATCCTGAAGACAAACTCAATCAAAGCAATTGCTACGAAGAGATGAACTTGGTCCAGGCAAAGCAAAAATGGACTGGTCAATAGCAAAGGTCATGGTAACAGTTTTTTGGCATGCGCAAGGCATTTTGCTTGTTGATTTTCTGGAGGGCCAAAGAAAGTCTGCTTACCTGCTTATTATGAAAGTGTTTTGGGAAAGCCAAAGTTCTAGAGAAGAAATACCGAGGAAACCTTCACCAGAGAGTCCTTCTTCACCATGACAATGTTCCCACTCATTGCTCTTATCAAACAAGGAGAATTTTATGAGACTTTTGATGGGAAATCATTAGGCATCCACCTTACAGTCCTGATTTAGCTCCTTTCGACTTATTTTTGTTTCCTACTCTTAAAACATCTGTAAACCATACCCATTTTCTTCAGTTAATAATGTAGAAAGACAGTATAAACATGGTTAAATTCCCAGGACCCTCAGTTACTTAAGGATGGTGCAAATGGATGGTATCATCACTTACAAAAATGTCTTGAACTTGATGGAGCTTATGTTAAGAAACAAAGTTTCATTTATTTTTAAATTCCATTTCTAATGAACTTTTTGAAATCCCTAATATTATACTTCAACTCATAATTATATTGTATCCTCTTACAAAAAGAGAATAAATTTAAGACTAGAACATAAGAGCCCAATTCATAAGAGAAAGGAAGTGCCCCTCATATCAAAAAATAAAATTTTCAACCATTGGGAGTATAATAAAGAAAGGAGGAAAATTTTTGTCTCAAAAGATCTCCTTAAATTATTTATCAAAAAGAATTGTTAACGTATTTACTGATTTTGTCAACATCTTCAAATACCTATCCTATTTAAGGACTACTTTTTAAAATATTCATTGTATTTTTTTCCTAGTTTATTTATTAACCAATATGGTGACAATATTGCTTTCTATTTTGTTTGTTGGCTTATGTTTACTTTCAAAGTTATGTTATAAGAGAGCCTTTAGAGGGATAGCCCTTCTATTTAAAATATTTTTTGAGAAATATGTTTTTTTCCCAAGGCAAGCTCATCTAGTAAGTCAAAAAACTTCTAGATGTATTTTACTCACAAACAGTAGTGTCTTTATGAAACTGTTTCTATTTCATTTGTAATCTAAGACCAGAATCTTAAAATTCATTCCAATTTCATAGAGGTCATTTTTCAATGACTCTAGAGAAATATTTCGGCATTTTCCGTCTGCTTCCTTTGGTTCCCAAATCCAACAGGACTGTTTACTGATGTCTTGTTCATGGTTTGTTTTATCTTTTTATCACTACTCTTCAAACTTTTCAACTTCTAGTTGTTGTACTATTGTTGTAGTTTGCTTGCAAAAAGCTTGAAGGCTAGTATTACTTGTCAATTGCTAGTGTATAAATTTGTAGGTGAATTCAAAAGTGAGAACTGAAGGAGAATGGATGTGTCTGAGGAACAGTTTTGGATAGTGTGGACCTTAAGCTGAGAACACTGGAAAATTGGAAGAGAGAGGAATTTTGTTGTATCTGATTCTGGCCCCTGCCACTTCTTAGATATATAATGCTGGCCAAGTTACTGAGTCTTTTTGAACTTCAGTTTTTAATGTGTACTATAACAATAGAACTACCTTCCAGGATTTTGTGGGGAATCCAGCACTATGCCAAGAACACAGCAAAAAACATTCAGTGAGAATCACTGTTATCTTTCTTCCTCTCATTATTATTTGTCATTGAGAGAATTCCCAAGAGCTGGATCAACATTAATAGTAACAAAAAAAGGTCTACAGCAATGAAAAAGCAGCCAGCTAATTATTTATTGTTATTTTATTATCTTTTAAGCAAAGCGAAGTATAATAACACAAACTAGAAAGTTAAAGAATAATTCCTTCATACATATTTATATCTGTAGCAAGTTAAATAGTGTCTCTCCTCAAAATTCATGTACATCTGGAACCTCAGAATGTGGCCTTGTTTGGAAATAGCATTTTTGAAGACATAACTAAGGATCTGGATGAGGATTAGGATGATTCTAACTTCAATTAAAGTATATTTGTGAGAGGCAGAAAAAGACACATGGAGATGTAGAGACGAACGTGATGTGAAGGTGGAGGCAGAGATGGGAGTGATGCTCCCACTAGCCAAGGAATGCCTGGAGGCACCAGGAGCTGGAAGAGGCAGGACAGGATTCTTTCTTAGAGGCTTCAGAAAGAGTGTGGCATTTCCACTACCTTGATTGCAAATTTCTAGCCTCTAGAACTGTGAGAGAAAGTTCTGTTTTTTTTTTAGCCAGGAAGCTTGTGGTGACTTCTTATGGCAGCCCTAGGAAATTAACACAATGTTATATAAAATCATTTCTATTGAAGGGTTTTTTTTTTTTTTTCTCTCACCCTTTGAAGAACCTAAGGAATTATTTATTTTCACAATATAAGTATAATCTTACAAATCCATTTTGTTTTTCACTCCTTGTTTTGTTCTTAAAAAAAAAAAAAAACAACCAAATACATAGCAAGTAAGGTCTCCATTATGAAATTGGAATATGAAAGAGGTAAATACATTTTAGAAGTGTCAGAAATTATATTTATTGTAGGCAAATGTCTGAGATGATTGCTACTTCTCATTGTATTTCTGATAAACCTGAAGAAACTGTAAAACTAAAGCAACGTCTAGTGAGAAACAAATTACAATGATTTTTTTGAGTTAAGTGGGCAGTGTGGTGCGTAGAATAACGCCTTGCTCCACTTCAATATGTCTACCATCCAGTCCTTGGAATCTGTTCATATGATGCCATACATGACAAAAGAGAGTTTGCAAATATGATTAAGGTGAGAATTTTGAGATGGGGAGATTATCTAGGATTATCCTTTTGGGTCTAATCTTAAAATACACGGGTCCTTTTAAAAGGGAGTCAGGACGGTCAGAGACAGAGGGAGATTGGATGCTATGATGCTACTGACTTTGAAAATGGAGGAAAATTACAAGACAGAAACAAAAACAAAAACAGTTCAGAGCAGCCCTCTTAACTCTGTGCCACTTGGCTTTCCTAACATTATCAATTTAAAATATTTTATATTTCCAGATTTACTATAACATATTTGGGATATAAATGCTGTGTAGTTTAGGGATTACCAGATGAACATGGAGGCCCTCAATACTCCTTGAGTTCTGTTTTATTCTACAAAGAACTCTCTACTTTTTTCACTTTGATTTTTGGAAATTAACTATTTATAAGAAACTTCATGTCAATGGAACTTATTATGAATAATAAAATGTTCTCCTTTCACTTCTATCACTCAGGAGGTTCCAAAAATGTAAACTAACACAAGTACAGGAAACCGTACACCGCATGTTCTTACTTATAAGTGGGAGTTGAACAATGAGAACACGTGGACACAGGGAGGGGAACATCACACACCGGGGCCTGTCAAGGGGGTGGGTTGGGGGTTAGGAGAGGGATAGCATTAGGAGAAATACCTAATGTAGGTAACAGGTTGATGGGTGCAGCAAATCACCATGGCATGTGTATACCTATGTAACAAACCTGCATGTTCTGCACATGTATCCCAGAACTTGAAGTATAATAATAATAAAACTATGACAATTTGCAAATGCTATACATCAGGTAATTGTTGTTTCGTAGTTTGGGGGTTACTTGGGGGAGGGTTGTTTTGAGAACTGGTTGTTAAACATTTACCAAAAAACAAAAAAACAAAAAACAAAGCTCTTGCCAGAAACTGGGGAAGAGGATCTCACTTTCCACTTTCCTCACTGACATTTTTCTGAAAATTAAACATGTAATGCTTTGCAGAGTGTTTTAAAAATATGCCAAGGGAAGTGGTGATGCTCATTTAAAATATGGCATTATGACATACAAAATTAAAAACTTCCTAAAGCATTCATGCCTGGTACAGCAAAACAGCTATCAAGTCTCTTGACAACAAAGCAGTAAACTTTCATAGCTGTCTTGTAAGTTTTATTCCATAGTGCAGTCAATTACGAATCTATGTGGCTAAAATACAAGCCTGAAAATACAGGAGTTCTTTCTCAAAATATTCAGAAAGAAACAATTATTGTGCTGTCAGTGGGTGCTATCACATCAACACATCATTATGTCTCCCCGCTTCCCGATTTTTATGGTAGGAAACCGGGGAAAAGAATAAAATAATAGCTTGTTTGGCACAGTTTAACAAAAACTTCTTATCACCTTCTGCATGTTCAACTGATGTGCTGATATTGCTGCATAATGTCTCATTCTAGAAGTTCTAGAGACTGTGCTGAGCAAATGCTGGCAGCCCTTCACTGAAAAATCTCACCCCTACACACCAGAGAAGAAATGTTTTGATCAATATTCACTGAAGTCACTGGCACTCATTCTCTTTTATATTCACTGTACATCTCAGTTATGTGCCTTCTACAGAAATGAAAAGGAAGAATACAGATGAAATATCAGAGATGTAAACTCAATCCATTCTTTAAAATAATTTTTTGGGGAGCCTTAATAACCAAGCACACAGATCAGAGCACTGGAGAGCATCTGAATGACAGATGCATGCACACCTTTTCTGTCAGTCCGTCTTATTTTCCTTATGATCACTCAGCTTTGGTTGGATAAAGAAGTGACAGGGCTAAAGGAAATGAAAGCAAGAGGGAGTTGGAAAGCCTGAGAGGAATGTTAAGCAAACCTTAGGCATGTGGACTCTCTTTAGGGACAGATGTAGTCTAAGGGAGACTGGTGTGGGCAAGGGTTGCCTCAATGCATCCTAAACAGATGCAGGTTCACTGAGAAGCCACTAGAGCTTTGGGTCTTCAGGGTCCCTCAGCTGTCTGGTGAAATTAACATACTTTAATTGCAATCAGTTAAGACCACTGTCTCTCAACACCAATTACTCCTCTATCATACTTCCCATTGGTTGGGTGGCAATGGAATAACCTTAGGTATTTTTTTTTCCATGACAGTAAGAGGAAGTTCACTTGGGTATATTTTAAGTAAGTTTAGGGAGGAAAACTTTAGGTGATTTGGGGTCATTTCCATATATGGTTATTGGTGTGGAAGTGACCGCAAGCCACCTAAAGTTTTGCAGTTATAGCCGTCAGGACTGGAATATTCCTATCACCTACAGGGCTGACGTATTGAGCTTCCTGACAAAAAGGTACAGGGATTGGATTTTGTACTGTGATGTGAATGTGTCCCCTGGTGCTTGACACTGGAACTGTGTGGGTAGTGGAGGGGAAAAACAGTTTGGAATGTTCAGAGCCAAAAGCTAGTCTGTGAAATATTCTTCCAAATATGACAGTTCATATACAAAAGAAACTTGATAGAGGATTTCCTAAATTTTGCAACAATTCCAAAAATGTACATGTCATAAGCAGTAATGAGCTGCGAAGCTGAAAGAAGTTATTTCAGACTGTCGAGAATAAAAAAAGAAATTGATTTGGATCACCATGTTAGTGGAAAGACAGTTGTCTTTCTATTTGCTCTCCAGAAATGCTCTTACAAGGTCCTTCATAAAGAGAAAATAAATGAGTATAGAGATAGGAAATTATAGGAAAAACAATTATAGAAAAATGTCTGACAGTTAATTAAAAGAAGGCAAGGTTATTTTTCTGGATTTTGTGACACCTGTAGTGTTTATCAGCTTTCTGAGGTTTGTAATGTGATGTGAGCACTTTTCTCATCCAAAGTAAATATTCATTTTTGTATCTAATTCTGTATTCTTTTTAAAAAACACTATTCCTGCCTCTCCCAACCCTCCCCACTTTTAACAGTATAAGCTTTAGGACCCACAGAACCTGGATCTGCGCCTATGATAAGGTGATCAAAATTGCTCAGTGAGCTAAAAATATCATCAACATCTCTCAAAATTCCTATTTTTCTCCTTAGGAAACCAATTTTAAAAGATATACATCTGATGACTTGGGACTGCTCCCTAAGTAGATGTAAGAACAATCCCATGCAGACAAGAGAAGCCTTCTCCTGAATGTTGATGGGAGGGTGGAATAGCACTGTTAGTGTTGCTATGGCAGTTAAGATGAAACCCACAGAAGAGCAGATAAAACATTAGGTGCAGCAGCACTTTGCTGTGAAAGAAGCTCTCAGCAGTGGCCACCTCCAAATCAAACCTGCTGCACACACATCCAGAAGGCAATTATGAGAAAAATGCCACCTCCTTGCAAATCTTACTCTGCCTCTGTAATTTTCTTGGCATAAACACTCCCTTCTAAATGATTGTGCCCATTTTATTGTTATTACCAATCACATTTTCTTCTTAAAGTCAAAACAGAAAACAATATGACCTGAGTTAAGTAGATATTAAATGCAAATTTGCTTCCTAATGATATTAGGCCTTTTCCAGAAAGCTGACAAAACTACTTGCACACTTCATAAAGCACAGGACACTTCATGGCCTGTGGCATTTCACTTTGTAAAAGGAGTGCAGAAGATTTGAGGGAGACATTTGGTTCATGTTCACTTTAAGTTTCATGAAGGCAAGGATTAGTTTTTTCCCTACCATTTTATTCCCAATAACTTATGTGGTTTGGCAAATAGTATTTGTTCATTGAATAAATATGCACCAAAATATGTAATCTTTTTCTCCAAAAAATTAGCAAACATTTACTGATAGAATTTCAAATAGAATTTAATACATGCACGACAATGTATTTTCAACACTCTTTCTTCATATCCTAAATCTCTACTAAATTTGGGGAAAATTATCATTTTGCTTTTTCTTTTGTTTACTTACACTTTTCTCTTTATATATATATACATATTTTAATTAAAAGAATCCCTTAATCACTGTGGTCTTTTAGCGGCTGCCTTTGAATTTAAAAGTGTTTTCTCTTCTATAAATGTTTCCATGGCAACTCCCTGATGCCCACCCCCTCCCCTTTAAAAGCAGAGACATTTATTAGGAAATCAATAATTGCACTTTGTCCTTATTCATTCATATTTCTGTCTCCCACACTGGGCTTTAAGATATTTGAGGGCTTTGTATAACTTTGTATAAGGACTTGACTGTAAATATTAATAAATGCTTAAATAAGGAAGAAATAGCAGACTCTTTGTCTATATTAAACCAAATGGGTAAAAAAAAAACCCATATTTTGGGGAAATGGCAAATGATTTATTGATTTGAATAATTTTCCTGTTACATTAAAAACATGGGCCTAAGCAATTTGAATATACTTCTAAACTATTTTTCCTAGATCAATGAGAGAATAAAAACAATATTTGTTTAAACATATTTCTTTTTCATCCTTTCATTTCCAGGAAAACTGTGTCCTTCTTTTTTTCACCCTTTTCTACTTGATCTCCTGCCCCTCCCAACCAATATGAATCACCTGAATATACTTTGAACACTAAAACACATATATGCTTTTATGTTCCTTTTTTTCTGGAAAACATATCTCTTTAAAAAAAAATTCTTGGATCAGAAGATAAAAAACCAAAAGGAAATGTACACATATCAAATAACTAACAACACAGACACACTAAAATGAAAAAAAAAAAAAAGTGCTGCAAACTACATATGGGCAATATGTACCTCATGTGGGCAATATTTTCTATATAGATAATTTAATAGCTCCTAATGCAAAAAAGCAAAGTGATATTTACCAGGTTTTTAAATACGTATGAAGTTATTGTTAAGATGACCAAAAGTTAATTAAGATAGTGTTTGTAAAATAAATATATTTAATATTTAGACTTCTTACCTGTCCTGACCCCCAAAAAGTAGCATTTTTGTGGTCTAATCCCTTCAATCTTTTCCCAAAGCAAAGCTATTTTCTTTTGTCAGCAGATTTTTGTTTTTGGATGTGAAGAGGAGAGTAGTTCAGTGAATTAGAGAATACAACTGTTGCTGCCAATAAAGCAGTAAAATTCATTGGGTGGAAAAGAGAGAATGTGAGTAGAAAATTGATTGCCTTCGATGCTGCCAGAAACATTCCTTGCTCCAAAGGAAGTCTTACATTCTTGAGGGTAACATAGTGGCAGGGATAACTTGAGTGTCATTGAGTGCCTGTGTTCACTTTAACATTTTTACATGTAAACAATGCCAAAATATTCTTGTACCATAGGATATTACAGGTAAGTGAATTCTACAAAGAAGTTTCAATAAATGTCACAAGCTTCTCAATTAAAATATTTTAGCATAACTATTTTAAAATGTATTTTACTCAGATTATCAAATAAGACTGCCAAAACTCAAAAAGATTAGAAATATAGCCAGAATAGTTTCCTCCTTTTAGGATTAAAAACACTGACGCACAAAAATATCAAGGCCTTCACTAACCTGTCAGAATGCAGTGCTAAAACATAGAATTGATTTTATCTATAAATACTTCTCCAAATTTTGAGGCTGTGAAATATTTCTGTATTAATTACTCAAGAAGTCTATTCCTTTATGAGGTATTAAAGTGGGGCTCATGAATGAGAGATCAGACACAAATTAAACAAGTGCACCAGGCTATCTTTATATCAATAAAATACAATATTAACATTTAAAATTTATTCTATTCTGGGCCAGCACTATTCTTTTTTCATAATATTAACTAATTTAATTTTGACAAAAATCAAGTGAAAGAAGAAACCATTATTATCCTCATTTTGCAAATGGGAAAATTGAGGCTCAAAGAGGTCAAATACTTGCTCAGGACCACATAGCTGTTAAGTGGCAGATATGGGAAGAATTTGGCTTCTACAAAACCATCAAAGCCTACATATTCCAATATATCATTAAACATTAGCTTTGATGTTAGAATCAAGCTAACATGATGTTAGAATATAGTCTTGTCACCAGAAAATTTGTCATCTTGGAACAAGAAGGAGTATACCCATGAACCAATGAAGAAGACCGTGAAGGCAAAACCAATGCCAAAATGTGTGGTATAGAAAAGTAAGAGAAATGAAATGGGAATGTCAATTAATGCTTACATTAGTGTGTAGGCTGTGACACTGGTGGCCCCAAATGAACTACACCTCCTGGGATTCATGTCACTGTGTTGTCACTTCACACATTGAATGTGGGGTAAGTCCTGTGATTTGCTTTGGTCAATAAAACATTAACAAGCATAATATAAGCTAAGACTTGAGCTTCTCTTGGAATAGGCTCTCCTAAGATCCCTGAACCACTGTGTAAAATGGTCTGGCTATGCTGCCAGAGAAAACATATGGTAATTGAGATGCCCAGCTAGATTCAATTATTTTAACCATGTCAGTTAAGCACCAGACAAGTGAGTGAAGAAGCCATCCTTGGACACCATGTTGAGCAGAAGAGTTACCCAGCTGATCCCAGACATTATAGAATCGGGAAATAATCCTTATTGTGTTAGCTTACCAACATTTTGTGATTTATTACACAGCCATAGATAACTGAGATATAAAGCATTTTAAAGTTTGTAGTATCTTTTGTTATCATATTTAATATTTGATATGGTTTGGCTATGTCCCCACCAAAATTTTATCTTATTTCCATGTGTTGTGGGAGGGACCTGGTGGGAGGTAATTGAATCATGGGGGAAAGTCTTTCCTGTATTGTTCTTGTGACAGGGAATAAGTCTCAGTAGATCTGATGGTTTTAAAAAGAGGAGTTCCCTTGCAGGAGCTTTCTCTCTTTGCCTGTTGCCATCCATGTAAAGCGTGAGTTGCTTCTCCTTGCCTTCTGCCATGACTGTGAGGCATCCCAAGCCACATGGAACTAAGTTCAATTAAACCTCTTTCTTTTGTAGTTTGCCGAGTCTTGGGTATGTCTTTAACAGCACCCTGAAAACAGACTAATACAATATTCAATACAATTCCACAGCTATTTTGATAAGAAGGAAATTGAATCTTGGAAATGTGAACTGACTTGCCCAGAGTCATATAATGAATGAAGCAAAAAATTAATATTTAACACATGCTTTCTCTGGCATGTGTTTGCATGCAGTTTCCACTGCAGGAAAAATAAATGATAACTGGAAGAGATCAATGTGAGATGGGCATAGCTGGAGGAAGTGCAATTTGATTTGAGCCTTGGAGGAGAGACAGGCATTGAATAGGGACTATGAATTTAAGTCACAGTCCCAAACCTTTATTCTGTAACATGCTGAAGTGGAAAATATAAATGTAAGGGTGAAATATTACTATTTCCTATCTCTGCCCTCCACCAATGATTATAGCATCCTTAATTGAGTATCTATCCTTCAGTATTTTTATTGCTCATGATTTCTTTAATTCTTACAACAGTACTGAAATAGTTTCCTGTTTTACAAATAAACTAAGGGTTAGTAATCTAAGTTTAGCTATTAAGTTGTGGAGTTGGAATTCAAATCCATTTGTATTTGGTTTCAACTCATAAATTATTTCCACAAAGTTTCATCTACATGTAGAACTCGACTTTCAGTGTTCCAGGGTTACATGAAGGTTGCAAAGCTCTCAAAAGAACATGATTTTATTAAGAAGGACATCTATAATTCCCAATTAGCATACTAGAGATACACTAGAATGTTAGCACCATACCCCTTAAAAATTATGTAAAGGGGGATCTGGATATACTTCATAAGAATTAAAAAGTCCAGCAGCTGCAATATTAATAGATAGTCCATGCTTTACTAAGCAGGATCTGGCAGAAAAAAATCCCATAGATGTCTCTCTCATGTTTCCAGTTAGTCTGGATTCATAAATTGATTCACAGCTACCCTGTAGCAATGTCATTTGCAGCTGTCCAAATTATTGAAAGCACCCTGATGAAGATAAAGGCAGGATATAGTCGTGTTGCATTAGACAAATTTCAGTCTTCTTTGTTTAATAAGATGACACATTAACATGTATAGCACTGTGCCAGACACATAAGGGACACTCCATTAGTGCTAATTTTCTGTCTCGTTTCAAATAGTAGGGAAATAAGAAAAGGTGCCTCCAAATTCTAACCTTACTCAAGGTACTTTAAAAGAGTTGTACATTAGGGGTCTAGTGATGAAAGATAGTAATGAGATATGTGCAAAGTCTGACAGGTAGCAATGAACAATAAAAACACAAAGTTAACTGAACTCATTCCTGTCTTAGGATAGCAGATCTGCCTGATCTGTAATTTATATATATCTCTCTCTCTCTCTCTCTCTCTCTCTCTCTCTCTCTCTCTCTCTCTCTCTCCAGTGTATCCCATGAGGTGCTAAGCACTGATCTATGTACATGATATATCTCAGGGAACAAAACTTATAAAGGTCTGGGCCCTGGTGGAGCTTACATTCTAGAGGGGAATAATATACTACTTACGTACTTTGCAGTTAAATTTTGCCTTAGGACTCACACTTTTTTAAAATATGTACAATAATACAAACCTGAGAAAATAAGTGAAAGGCTGCAATATAATAAAAGCATGTGCTGCAGGTTGCTGTATCTCAGGACCCAATAGAAAGCCCTCTCTCCATATTTTGATCTGGAAAGGGATAATATGAATGGGAGTAAATGCTGCAGCCATGGAAACACAGGTAGTGAGTAAATGAATTCTATTTTCATGTTTCCTTTGCTGAAATAAGTCTATCATATTTACCATACGTACTTTATTAGAATTGTTTCATTTTTTGGACCTAGCTAAAATAAGACATTCTATATATGTCAATCAGAAGGCTGACAAGCTCATTATTACTTTAATACATTGTATTGAAATAGGAATGTTGTAACATTTAAAAAGTGGAGAAGAGAGGACAAAATTATAATATAATGAGGTCTCTAAAATTATATTAAATTATATATGTGTCTAAAAGAGAAGAAAGTGATTGAAAAATGAATTTTTACCTGAAATGCTCACAGTGGAACTCAAAGGCATATCATGAAAAATACTAGAGCATTTTAAATGCTCACACATCTAAACCAACTATTTATCTTAGGTCACCTTGACAGGCTAGATGAAATGCTTCTCATACTGCCTTCTAAATGACTGTAGTTCTTTGAAAGTGTGAATTACAACCTTTTTTGCATTTTATATGAAATAGATGTATCAGATAGTTCAAGAGTTTTGCCAATGTCTTTATACCATTCTCTAAAATTTGACACAAGAATAAATTCTGAATAAAATGAAAACCTCTCATTTAATAGGCCAAGTCAGATGATCTTTCAAGCAATCACTTAACCTTTTACCTTGGAGGAAGGCCAACTAGCAACCATCGGTTTTTCATTTGCTTCTGATGTTTAATTCATTTAAAATTAACTTTAAAAAATCTTTCTATATCAAGATATCATGAAGTCTTTTCTGCTATTAAGCCTGATCCATTCACTATCCTTTTGTCCTTTTTCCAGGGGTCTAGAAGGTTAACAGAGCTGGAAAGTAACTCTTAGGCTTTTTTTCTGTGACTTTGCTTCTGCCTCCATATTATCTTCCTTTTTTGCAACACACTGAGTCATTCCTCTTACTTTTCATTTTATGCCTTTTCATGTTGAGCTATGCATTACTATACATTACTTTTCCCGTAAAATAAACACTACTTTTATAAATACATTTTCTTGACTTAAACTTTTCTTCCCTAATAGGTTTATGATAAGCAACATTTTATTACAGATGATGTGATATTGCTAAACTTTGTTAGTCTGAATGACTAACCTGAAACTATCATAAATTTTTCAATTAAAGGCTTTAAAATTTTACGTGGGAGCTAAAAAGGGCCCAACAGTTTCTGTACTATTTCTGAAATATATGCCAAAGTTCAGTTTAATGTGAAACTACTGCTGAAATGAAAGTTAGCTTTCAATGGCAAACATCCACAGCTGTCTACAGAAATGTTAGCTATAATACAAACATATAATTTATGTAATAATATGCACAATTATATATGCTATATACATTATATGCATTTCTTTCACAAACTTCAGGGGGAAAATGATCTCAAGAAAATTAGCTGTATTTATTGTTAGAGATGAGATTTCAAGGTGAAACAGAGAAAGAAGCTATGTTTCATGAGCCCCACCTTTTTAGGACCTTCACCCTTGTCTCTGCCCAAAACATTCCTTCTCTATTTGATTTCTATTTAGCATACTAGAGATATACTAAATAGTAGCAGTAATTAATTCCTAGTCTTCTTTCAGAGCCCAGCTTAAATTGCTTCAAAGGAGCTTATCTTGACCTCCTAGACAAAATCATACTCTCTCTCACGCTCTTGCTCTCTCTCTCACTCTCTTAATCTCTCTTATATTTGATAAATAGCTGTTAAATGAATGAACAGGGATGAATAAAAGGATCAATGAAAGAAAGGCAGAAGGAAAGGAAACTAGTTTTCATTAGGGACTTTATGCCTCCCATTTACCATTTTATAAATCCATGTAAAGAGGCAATGAGAGGAATTCAGAGCCAATTTACCTGATGCCCAACCATCTACAACTGCCAAAATTAATAACTCCTAGACTATCAAACTAAATACATAAGATGTCTATAACTATAAATTTCATGTAACATAGTAACCCTAGTCTTTAATTTTCTTTTTATTATAATTAATCTTTTCAACATATACTTTATTTTTAATTTGTTTTAAATTGACAAGTAACAATTGTACATATACATGGACATCATGGAGTACATAGTAATGTTCTGAAATATATATAGATTTATATATATATTTCAGTATATATATATATATATATATATATATATATATATATATTTATATATATATATATATATATATATATATATATATAATGTATAGCGATTAGACCAGGGTCACTAGCATATCCATAATCTCAAACATTTATTCAACTAATACTTTTTAACAGTCTGCTCTGTGATCTCTTTGATCTCTTCCTTCTTTAGCTTCCCATAAGAGTTTATTTGTATAGGATTATTGGTGTATCTTACTTTTCATTTGCATTAGAATTATTTATAGCTAATTTTCTCTATTTTGCTTTAGAATTGCTGGGTGTTTATTTCATTGCCCATAGCATAATCATTTGCATCACTTAATAAAGGTTTTTAAAATAAATGATTACTATCCTTTAGAGTAGTTATTTTCCCTGACAGCCCCTTAACCAACTTCTTTGCCCCACCACTTTTTTCTGTCTTCCTCCATTTTTTTTACTTAGCTTTGCTATTTTTCTCCTCCCCCAGTATCAACAACCTAAGAAGTTGCATTCGAGAATTATGGTGTAAATACTAAAGGAAAGTCTGGGAGTCCACAGTGAGGCTGAATGAGGCTGAATTTGATCAGAGTTCTTCAGCAGAACAAACTTCAGAAACACAGGAGAAAAGTATAACACATGACCAAGAGCTCAGCTGAGTCCCAGCTCCACCACTGGCTACAGAGTGACCTTGTGTGAGTATGGACAGGTAACATTTGAAACCTTATTTTTGTCATTTCTTAAATGAAAAATCACTTTTATTTCATTTATTTAATAAATATTAATGAAGCTTCTGTTATGGTCAAGGTACTATAGACCTTGATAATACATTTCAAACAAAATGGTCTCAAAAATTTATTAACATATTCTAATAACATTGAGAGCATGTCAATAAGTAATCAGTAACAAACAAATAAGCAAACAAGTTAATGTCACATAACAAATATTATGAAAAGAATAACTGTAGTAATTTATGATGTAAAGTGCTGGAGGATATGGGATTCTATGTTAGATTGGGTAGTCAGGGGGGTTTCTTTTTTTAAATAACATTTGAACTGAGATGAATGATGAGAAAATCTGAGAGAACAGTGCAGTCAGAATCATGCAGTGCAAAGTCTTTGAGGTGAAATACACATGAAAGAAAAAGAGACCGGTGAGGCTGAAGAAAAATGGGTAAAGCTAGGATATGTTAGCAGATGTCAGTAAAGACGGAGGTAGGGACCTGAGAATGTAAATAATTGTGGATTTAGTAAGGTGTCTGGAGTTTTTTCTAAGAGCAAAAGGAAGCAGTGGTAAGATTTGAAGCATAAGAGTGACATAATATCATTTACTTTTCAAATGATCCCTCAGGAAAATGCAGAAAATAGATTGGGGTTGTTAAAAGGCAATTGCATGAGTCCAGGTAAAATTATGGAAGCTCTGACCTGAGTGTAGCACTGAATTTGGTAATAAATGGGTGGATTTGGGATGTAATTTAGAAGGTGAACCAAAACGATGTGTGAGTTGAGGAAAAGAGAAATTGAGGATATATTAGGGTAGGCATCTCCAGAAGCAGAAGATAAGATAACATTTCATGTACAAGTGATTTATTGAGGAAGTGTTCCCACAGGAAACTGTGGTGGGAGTAATGAAAGCAGAGCAGGGAAGTGGAAAGGCAAGTAAACGTATGATTTTAGGCACAGTCTGGAAGACAGTAGCTTGAGCTAAATTCTGCAGGGAACTCTGGATAAGTAATGCCTCAGAGTTTATCCTGACTTGGCAAAGGAATTGAGGTTTCAATACTCTCATACTAGTTAGTCATTAACTCAAGTTCTCCCTAGAGAGATCTAAACTTCCAGCCACTTACAACTTTATATCAGATTTGGCAAAGCAGTTCCAGTAGCCACAGTGTCTGCCCAGGGGAGTCACAGGTACAGATGTTGGAAGTAAATTTTGGGCAGGGTTGAGGTAGAGGCAGGAAGCACAAAAATGGTAACAGGTATCTCAGGGGGTTTGGCCACAATACTAACCATGTTCCCTACAATTATACATAACATGCAACCCAGTGTGGCCTGTTGAGGAGTTATTTAAAGTACAGTTATTGAATCAGATGGTTCATTTTAATAAGATCCCCATGTGATTTTTATACACATTAAAATTATGAAGCACAGATAAATAGTATACTCCCTGATGGTTTGTTGGAAAGGATTAAATGAAATGATACAAATTGCCTTGTAAAGGACTATTGCATTATTATAATGATGGTTATGTTGCTAATGATGTTCTTATTGCATCTAACTATTGTGGCATTTGTTTTGTTTTCTATCCACTATAGTATTCAATTCATTTGTCAGCTTCCTTTGCTACACTGTTTCTCAAAGGGGGTACTATTGGCATTTTGGGTAGGATTTTTTTTTACTGTTGCTCAGGCTGTCCCATGCATTCCAGAATCTTTAGAATCCATGAGCATGAAGTATCAGTAGCACCTTTAGTCTTTGTAACATCCAGTAATATCCCCACACAGTTTTAGGAATTCCTAGAAGGGCATTACCAACCACTTTGAGAACCATGACACTTCTCAAGGGGAAAATCATGTCTTATTTTAATTGTGTGCCTTCCTTTTCCTAGGGAATACAGTGCCTGAAGCAGATGAGATTCTTAATATATGTTCATTAAATAATAAAAATAATTATCTACCCCATTGTCTCATTTTTCACAATGAACATGCTTGCAAGACTATTATAATTCCTACCTTATAGATGAGGAAATGGAACTTGGAGGAGGTTAGGTATGTTGTCCCAATGCACACAGATAGGGCACAGCTGAGATTGTATCTATCTCTGTCTGACTGACTTTTAGGCTCATACTCTTTGTAATTCTCCAAGCTACCTGAATAAATAAAGGATTTCATAAGTGAATGACTTCATTTCTGTGAATGTCAGTCTGTTGTGAATACCGTAAGGTGGTAAGCAGGGTAAAAGCTAACTTCCAGAAGGTAAGTGATAGATAGCCTATAAAACATTTAAATTCCAAATGCATTTTCACTGTTCATGGAATTCGTTTAGGCTGCGTCTGAAATTTACCAACGAGGCTGGGAGCATGGCAGTGACCCTGGCCACATGGCTGCTGTTCCATTCTCCAAGTCTCAATAGGAGAACGGACAGCTCAGCAAGCCATGGGCAAAGCTTACATTAACGCTCTGAGCAAGTCTGGCACTACACAAGTGTAAATGTGTCTATTAAACTTGTGCCTTTTATTTCCCAACATAAAACATGTATATCTTACGTTATCTGTCTTACTTTAGCCTTTTCTTCATAGTTGGTCATTATTTAATCTTAGCCTAGATAAGGAAATTTTAAGAGATATGCATTCATGTTCACAAATCTAAGACCAGCTAACATTTTATTTAAAAATGTTAGTATTTGTAAAATTCATCTGAGGTTAGAAGACACCTTTTTCAATCCTTTGGCAGAGAAGTTGGAGATTTCCTTGCTAATGGATTGGTAACATAGCACAAGCTCAAATTACAACTTAAGTTGTTTAAGAGGCAGTTAATATGACAGTAGAATGTTAAAGTGTGATAATGAAAAGGTTATTGTACATAGGAATGTGGGGGAAATAAGCATAACAGACTTAAATTTACCATAAGTGAAGTATGTGTTTATCACTGGAAAAATAATCATACTTTGTATTTTCTTTTTTTTTTTTCTAATTTATTTTATTGCATTTTAGGTTTTGGGGTACATGTGAAGAACATGCAAGATTGTTGCATAGGTATACACGTGGCAGTTTGATTTGCTGCCTTCCTCCCCATCACCTATATCTGGCATTTCTCCCCATGCTATCTCTCCCCAACTCCCTACCCTCCACTGACCCTCCGCTATTTCCCCCCAACAGACCCAAGTGTATAGTGCTCCCCTCCCTGTGTCCATGTGTTCTCATTGTTCAACACCCACCTATAAGTGAGAACGTGCAGTGTTTGATCTTTTGCTCTTGTAAATCATCATTGCTTTCAAAACTTTGACTGACCTAAAGAGCTTGTTAGCACCCAGGTTCCTAGGCCCCACAGCTAGATATCCTGATTCAAAAGGTGTGCAGAAGGTGGAGAAGGGGCAAGGGAGTGTTTCTAAATAGTTCCCAGGGCTGCTGCTGCTCTGCTGACTACCCCTTACAGTGTCACAGAAGGAAGATACTTCTGCAAACATTTGAAAAATATGTTTCTCATGATCTAAACTTGAAAGGTGAGATAAAAAATATAAAGCATGTATTAAACTTTTAAGGAGTCAGGTGTGTTAATGTATAATGTATATATAATAAAATTCATTATTTGTAGTCACAGAACTTGAGGAGTACTTGTTTTTGAGACAGTCTCACTCTGTTGCTCAGGCTGGAGGGCAGTGGGGTGATCTCGGCTCACTGCAATCCCCACTTCTGGGTTCAAGCCATTCCCATAATTCAGCCTCCCAAGTAGCTGGGATTACAGATGCGTACCACTAAGCCTGGCTAATTTATGTATTTTTAGTAGAGATGGAGTTTTGCCATTTTGTCCATGCTGGTCCCAAACTCCTGGCCTCAAGTGATCCACCTGCCTTGGCCTTGCAAAGTGCTGGGATTACAGGCAGGCATGAGCCACTGCTCCCAGCCTCAATTTGATGAGTTTTGAAAAGCATATACCATCATATAATCATGACCATAATAAAGATATACAACATTTCCCAAACCTCCCAAAATCCCCTCATCTCCTTGCAGTCAATTCCTTCTTCAATTCCTAGTCTCTGGCAACTACTCATATGTTCCTTTGGTTTTATTTTCTCTAGAATGTCCTATATAAATAAAATTATAGAGTTTGTAACCTTTTGAGTCTGGACTTCTTGCACTTAGTTTAATGCTTTTGAGGGTTATCCACAATACTCCATGTTACATGCATAAATAAGTTGTTCCTTTTCATTGTTGAGTAGTATTCTGTATCCTGATAGCCCCACAATTTGCTTTTCCATTCTCTAAACAATGGGTGTTTGGGTTCTTCTGTTGTGCCAGCCAGGTGTAGAAATATAGTAAAGGACATTAATGTCTTAGAAAAATGATAAATAACCTGCAGAAAAACCCCTGGTTCCCTGAATGACTGTGTGGAAAAAAATCTCCCATCCCTACATTGAACTTTCAGGTAAGTTTCAAATAAACCTTTACTGGGTTAAGACACCAAAGTTTCATACTCTAATATAGTGAGTGCCTCTAAATTATACTATTAGTTCTAAAAAGGGCATGTGCATGATTGCATGAAACTATGTCTTTTACTTGATGCTATATATAACTATTCATAGATAAACTGATTCCTAAGAATTTTTAGACTCTAATTGTAAAGAAAGCTTAGATTTAAACTTGGAGAGTGATACCAATGAAGAAAGAGGTTAGACGTAAGCTAGGATTTAAAGAAGGAATAATTATTTGCTTAAAAAGGTTTTTATTCTTTTCTGTATGTGAGCTATAATTTTTATGGAATAATTTGCTTACTCAATGCATTTCTCTATTAATTTTATTAGAGACTGGTTCATTCTTAAATTACATTTGCATCTAGAATGCATTTTCTTTTATTTTTTAATATAATAGGTATTTTGTGCATCAGAAATAAGATTAATTACATTCTCCTGCCTGAAAATTTAAACTTCTGTCCATAAAAATGCAGAGATTTTCCTTTTTGATTGAAATATTTACAGATAATTGTGGATTCATTTGCAATAGTAAGAAAGACACTTTGTACACTTTGCCTAGTTTCCCCAATGGTGACATTTTGCAAAACCATAGGGCAATATTATACAATCAAGATACTGATATGAATGAAATTTACCAATCTTATTCAGATGTTCGTTCTCAGGTTTTCTGGTAATCTTGTGGGTGTGGTGTATTAAGTTTTATAATATTTTATTACCTGTGGAAGATTTTTTAAATGATCGACTCACTTCTTAAAGGTATTTAAAATCTTTATTGCTGTTGTTGTACTTTTAAGAGATCACTTATGAAATAAAATCTTTTAGTAAGGAAATATTTATATGAAATTCTATAATTAAGCTAATTTGACAGTTCAATTGCAACTGATATGTTTTATATTCTTTAATATTTCCTCTTGTCTTTATTGCAAATGCCATATAATATTTCTCTGTGTTAAATGCATTTAATAAGTGTTTTCTCATTCTAATAAAAATGTAGAATATTTATTTGACTTAAATATTTTTGTGGGATGTTAAAATCTATTATCAAGTGAGCAGTTAAAAATTGTTTCAGATATAAATTGAGTAAACAGTGACATATACTTGTAATATAGTGCTGTATTTTCCTGAAATTCTGCTGTATGAGTTTCAGAGACCCTTCTTTATCTTTCTCTCTGTGCTTTTATTTTTGGCAAAAGCTACCTCATCTCTGTTATGCAGAGAGATACCGATTTATAAGACCAATCTTTTCAAACTAGGCAACTATGATGTCTACTTCCAATACATACAGTACAGAATAGCAGCTTAAATAAAGAGAAGATGCCCCAAAAATGTATACTCATTATTCCTTAGCCTGTGGGTACCATCCACTTATTAAAAAAACAGGTTTTGAGCTTTTGTGTGCTGTCGACATGTTAAGAAAATAAAGTCAATGCAACTGTCAATTACCTTGCCAAATGTCATATGACTTTTGGCTGCTGGAAAGTGTACTCAGTGCAACCTTAACTCATGTCTTACCTAAGTTCTTTCTTGTCTAAAGAAGACCACTAAATCTATGGAATAAATCTTTCAAGTCAAGAATATCTGAGAAATAGATAAGGAAAATGAAACAAACAAATAAATAAAAGGACATCTGTTAGGCAGGTTGCACCAGAGAACTGCCTTTTTCCCTTAAAGAATGACAATCATGCAAAGTCAAGTCAGGAAAGTTCAGACTTCGACAAATTTCTATGGAACAGTTTCAAATTTATATATATTTTTTTAAAAAAACCCTTTCTTTGGCATTTTTCTGACTTAAGAACATCTTCTATCTTTTCTATTAATTTCTGAAAGGATAGTATTGAGTAGGCCAGGTTTTTACATATTAATTTCCCATTGTAAAATTTTGTATATAATTTATTTTCTTGGTGGTAGCAGGCCTCAGAATATTTTCCTCAATTGATATCAACATCTTTTTCTTTTCTTTAAATTCTTTTTCATTATTTAATTTACAGTTTTGAAATCAGTGTTATACAATTAAAATGCAGTAACATTTAGCCATGTTTTTTGATAGCATAAAAACACTACAATAAGTAGTCAATTTGATCAAACTAAATGAGATAAATCTGATAAATAAAAACTGATCAAACTAAATCTGATAAATAAAAATATATAGAATCCAACAAAAGCTTTTCTTCATAGCACATTTTCCTTCAAATGTTTAAGCTAATCTATGTACCACCAAGACACTGAAAAGATAAAATAAAGCAAGCCTACAGAGAACTTCATGGACACTTTTCCTTTTAGATATGACTTTGCTTTGTGGGAATGAGATTTTTTTAAAAACATACTATTGTTATACTACATTTAATTTATAATAAATTATAGGGTTTTTCTTGGAGCTACCTCATCTCTGTTATGCAGTAACAGTACAATCTAATACAATCTTAAGAAATAAATTTACAAGATATGTACTTGTAACAGTGGGACTTTTGGACCAATTTTATTTTTGGTACAAATCTATACGATATATTCAGAAAAGATAAGCTTGTTTACTTTGTCTTTGTGACTGAATGTTTACTTTCATAAAAAACATCAGTCACAACTCATAACCAAAATGGGAAAATGAATTGGTACAATACGTCCAACAGAAAGAAACATGTTTAAGTGAGACAATCAGCAGTGCATGTCAACAAGATATATACCATTTAGAGAGCTAAGAAACAGGTGGGTCTGTAATGTAGACACATCTAGGAAAATATAAAGGGTATTATAAATGGAGACAGTGATGTTTTACAAAAATTCAACAGATTGTTTATACAGATAGGGTTATAAATGGTGGTTTTCTAATATAGATTTAGAAACTTGCATGTACTTACCTAAGACTAACTGTTTGTAATGTTTCAGTGTATTTTATCATAAACACCAAATTTTATTTTATTAGTCATGAACAAATGGTTGGACATTTACATCATTTGCATTTTTCACTGCTGTAAAACTATCCTGCACAATACTGAAGGAGAAGAACAAAGTTGGAAAACTGACACTACCTGACTTGAACACTCATTATAAAGCTACACTGTGATACGACTTGACTTTAAGACTTACCATAAAGCTACAGCAATCTAGGAAGTGTGGTACTCGCAAAAGAATGGACAAAGAGATCAATAGAATGGAATAGAGAGCCCAGATATAGACCCACATAAATATAGTAATCTGATCTTTGACAAAGGAGCACAAATACAATAGAGAAAAGATAGTCTTTTCAACAAATGGTGCTAGAACAGCTGGACATCCACAGAGAAAAAAATAAATCTAGACAAAAACCTTGCTCCCTTCACAAATTTAACCCATAATTGGTCACAGGCCTAAATGCAAAATACACACTATAAAACTCCTAGAAGATGACATAGGAGAATAATCTAGATGACCTTGGCTTTTACCATGACTTTTTAGATATGCTACCAAAGGTATAATTCAAAAAATTGATAAACTGAACTTCATTAAAATTAAAAGCTTCTGTTCTATGAAGGACACTTTTAAAAGAATAAAAATGGAAGCCACAGCCTTGGAAAAAATACTTACAAAAGACATATCTGATAAAAGATTGTTATCCAAAATATAGAAAGAATTTAAAACTCAACAATAACAAAATTAATTACCCAATTAAAAAAACGGCCCAAAGACCTTACCAGATATCTCACCAAAATATATATATAGATGGTAAATAAGCATATGACATATTATTATTATATGATGCTCCACATTGTATATCATCAGGAAAATGCAAATTAAAACAACAATGAGCTATCACTATACACTATTAGAATGGCCAAAATCAAAAACTCTGACAAAACCAAATGTTGGTGAGAATTTAAAGCACTAGACACTCGTGCGTGGCTGGTGGAAATGCAAAATAGTACAATTATGTTGGAAGGCAGTTTGGTGGTGTCTTACTAAACATATTACCACATGATTCAGCAATTGCACTCCTTGGTGATTACCCAAAGGGTTGAAAACTCATGTATTTACAAAAGCTTGCACATGAATGTTTATACCAGCTTTATTCATAATTTCCAAAACTTGGAAGCAACCAAGATGTCCTTCAGCAGGCTAATAGATAAATAAACTATTGTACATCCAGATAATGGAATATTTTTCAAGCTTAAAACATGAGCTATCAAGTTATTAAAAGATATAGGGGAAACTTAGATGCATATTTCTAAGTGAAAAAAGTCAATACCAAGAGGCTAACTTATGTGATACTAATTACATGATATTCTGGGAAAGATAAAACTATGGAGACAGTAAAAAGATCAGTGGCTGCCAGGGTTTAGGGGATAAGGGAGTAAGTGGGTGAAGTGCAGAGGATTTTTTGGGCAGTGAAACAATTCTGTATGGTATTATAATGGTGGATACACGTCACATATTTGTCCAAAGTCAGAATGTACAAGACCAAGAGTGAACCTTAACGTAAACTATGGACTTTGGGTGATAATGATTTCCAATTGTAGATTCATCAATTGTAACAAATATACCATTTTGATGGGGGATGTTAATAACGGGGGAGGCTATACCTGTGTAGAGGCACACGGTATATGGAAAATCTCTATACCTTCCTTTCAATTTTGTTGTAAATGTAAAATTACTCTAAGAATTAAAATCTTTTAAAATTATGATAAACACCATTTAAGAAAAATTGGTAGTTTAATTGTGTACATTATTAGGGCTCTGTTAGTATTCTCTAAAAAGCTAACAATAATATACAATCTCTTTTGTTTTTAATTTTTCATTGAGGAAAATTTCAAACATATGTAAATGGAGAAAGCAGTATAATGAGCTAGCATGAGTTTAGTACAGTCGTCTTCAACAATTAGCAACCTATAACCAATATTATTTCATCCATTCCATTAACTGACTCCCCGTACTGCTTGTTCCAGTTTATTTTGAAGTAAATATCAAACATTGTATTATTTAAAAAATAAACACTGAAAAGCATATATTTAAATGCTCAGGGAAAACCTAAATATAAATGTAGGTCATAAACATATAAAAGAAGCTCACTCAAGAGAAATAAACATTTATTAAATAAAAACATTATTTCTAAAATACAAACATGAAGGCATTGAAATTCAAAGGAAAAGTGGGTAAAATATCTAAAGAAAACAGTTTTATTGCATAGAATGATCCATGATGTCTGTATAAAATGTATGTGTAGGCTTTCCAGCCTACACATATATTTTATGGCTCATGCCTGTAATCCCAGTACTTTGGGAGGCCAAGTTGGGAGGAATGCTTGAAGCCAGGAATTTGAGACCAACCTGGGTAGCACAGCAAAATCCTGTCTCTACAGAAATAAAAATAAAAGCATTAGCTAGGTGATAGGGTTTGAATCTGTGTTCCCACCAAACACGTTAAAATATTATCCCCAGTGTTGCAGATGGGGCCTGGTGGGAAGCGTTTGGATCATGGAGCATATCCCTCATGAATGGCTTAGCTAGCACCATCCTCTTGGTGATGAGTGAGTTCACATGAGATCTGGCTGCTTAAAAGTGTATGGCGGCTCCCCTAACTCTTGCTCCAGCTTTCACCATGTGATGTGCCTACTTTCTCTTCTCTTTCTACCACAACTAAAAGGTCCCTGAAGCTCCCCAAAAGCTGAGCAGATGTGGGTGCCATGTTTGTACAGCCTGCAGAAGCTTGAGCCAATTAAACCTCTTTCCTTTATAAATCAATCAGTCTCAGGTATTTCTTTTTTTAAAGATGTTTTTACACTTTAAGTTCTGGGATACATGTGCAGAACGTGCAGGTTTGTTACATAGGTATACACGTGCTATTGTGGTTTGCTGCACCCATTAACTCGTCATCTACATCAGGTATTTCTCCTAATTTTATCCATCACCTAGTCCCCCACTCCATGACAGGCCCTGGTGTGTGATGTTCTCCTCCCTATGTCCATGTGTTCTCATTGTTCAACTCCCGCTTACGAGTGAGAATATGCAGTGTTTGGTTTTCTATTCCTGTGTTAGTTTGCTGAGAATCATGGTTTCTAGCTTCATCCATGTCCCTGCAAAGGACAGGAATTCATCCTTTATTGTGGCTGCATAGTATTTCTATGATGTGTATATGTCACATTTTCTTTATTCAGTCTATCATTGATGGGCATTTGGGGTGGTTCTAAGTCTTTGCCATTGTGAATAGTGCTGCAATAAACATACGTGTACATGTGTCTTTATAGTATACTGACTTATAATCTTTTTGGTATATACCCAGTAACGGGATTGCTGTGTCAAATGATGTTTCTGGCTCTAGATCCTTGAAGAATCATCACACTGTCTTCCACAATGGTTGAACTAATTTATACTTCCATCAACAGTGTTAAAAGTGCTCCTATTTCCCCACATCCTCTCCAGCACTGTGTTTTCTGATTTTTTAATGATCACCATTTTAACTGGCATGAGATGGTATCTCATTGTGGTTTTGATTTGCATTTTTCTAATGACCAGTGATGATAAGCTTTTTTTTTTTATATGTTTGTTGACCACATAAATGTCTTCTTTTGAGAAATGTCTTTTCATATCCTTCGCCCACTTTTTGATGGGGTTGTTTGTTTTCTTCTTGTAAATTCGTTTAAGTTCCTTGTAGATTCGGGGTATCAGCCCTTTGTCAGATGGATAAATTGCAAAAATTTTCATCCATTCTATAGGTTGCCTGTTCATTCTGATGAGAGTTTATTTTGCTGTACAGAGGCATTTTAGTTTAATTAGATTCCATCTGTCAATTTTAGCTTTTGTTGCCATTGCTTTTGGTGTTTTAGTCATGAAGTCTTTGCCCATGCCTATGTCTTGAATGGTATTGCTTAGGTTTTCTTCTAGGATTTTTACAGTATTAGGTCTTATGTTGAAGTCTTTAATCCATCTGGAGTCAATTTTTGT
>NW_016107459.1:569685-579856 GCF_001604975.1 Cebus imitator | reverse complement strand
TTAGTAGAGATGGGGTTTCACCATGTTGGCCAGGACAGTCTCGATCGCTTGACCTCATGATCTGTCTGCCTCAGCCTCCCAAAGTGCTGGGATTACAGGCTTGAGCCACGGTGCCCGGCCAGGTTTAAGCCTTTAATCCATCTTGAGTTAATTTTTGTATAAAGTATAAGGAAGGGGTCCAGTTTCAGTTTTCTGCATATGGCTAGCCAGTTTTCCCAACACCATTTATTAAATAGGGAATCCTTTCCCCATTGCTTGTTTTTGTTAGCTTTGTCAAAGATCAGATGCTTGTAGATGTATGGTGTTATTTCTGAGACCTCTTTTCTGTTCCATTGGTCTATATTTCTGTTTTGGTACCAGTATCGTGCTGTTTTTGTTACTGTAGCCTTGTAGTATAGTCGAAGTCATGTAACATAATGCCTCTATCTTTGCTCTTTTTGCTTAGGATTGTTTTGACTATGCGGGATCTTTTTTGGTTCCATATGAAATTTAAAGTAGTTTTTTCCAATTCTGTGAAAAACGTCAATGGTAGCTTGATGGGAATTGCATTGAATCTATAAATTACTTTGGGCAATATGGCCATTTTCACAATATTGATTCTTCCTAACCATGAGCATGAAATGTTTTTCCATCTGTTTGTGTCCTCATTTCCTTGAGCAGTGGTTTGTAGTTCTCCTTGAAGAGGTCTTTTACATCCCTTGGAAGTTGTATTTCTAGATATTTTATTCTGTTTGTAGCGATTGTGAATGGGCATTCACTCATAATTTAGCTGTTTGTTACTGGTGTATAGGAATGCTTGTGGTTTTTGCACATTGTTTGTGTATCCTGAGACTTTGCTGAAGTTGCTTATCAACTTAAGGAGGTTTTGGGCTGAGACAATGGGGTTTTCTAAACATACAATCATGTCATCTGCAAATAGAGGCAATTTGACTTCCTCTATTCCTATTTGAATATGGTTATTTCTTTCTCTTGTCTGATTGCCCTGGCCAGAACTTCCAATACCATGTTGAATAGGAGTGGTGAGAGAGGGCATCCTTGTCTTGAGCCAGTTTTCAAAGGGAATGCTTCCAGATTTTGCCCATTCAGTATGATATTGGCTTTGGGTTTGTCATAAATAGCTCTTACTATTTTGAAATGTATTCCATTAACAGCTTGTTTATTGAGAGTTTTTAGCAAGAAGGGGTCTTTAATTTTATTGAAGGCCTTTTTTGCATTTATTGAAACAATCGTGTGGTTTTTGTCTTTGGTTCTGTTTATGTGATAGATTACGTTTATTGATTTGCATATGTTGAACCACCCTTGTATCTCAGGGATGAAGCCAACTTGATCATAGTGGATAAGCTTTTTAATATTCTGCTGACTTTGGTTTGTCAGTATGTTATTGATGATTTTCACATTGATGTTTATTGGGGATATTGGCCTGAAGTTTTCTTTTTTCGTTGTGTCTCTGCCAGGTTTTGGTATCAGGATGATGTTGGCCTCATGGAATGCGTTAGGGAGGTGTCCTTTTTCTCTATTGTTTGGAATAATTTCAGAAGGAATGGTGCCAGCTCCTCTTTGTACCTCTGGCAGAATTGGGCTATGAATTTGTCTGGCCCTGGGCTTCCTTTTGTTGGTAGGCTATTAATGACTGCTTCAGTTTCAGAACTTGTTATTGGTCTATTCAGGGATTCGACTTCTTCCTGGTTTAGTCTTGGGAGGGTGTATGAGTCCAGAAATTTAACCATTTCTTTCAGATTTTGTAGTATATTTGTGTAGAGGTGTTTACAGTATTCTCTGCTGGTAGCTTGTATTTCTGTGGGATTGGTGGTGATATCCCCTTCATCATTTTTATTGTGTCCATTTGGTTCTTCTCTCTTTTCTTCTTTGTTAGTCTAGCTAGCTGTCTATTTTGTTAATCTTACAAAAGCCGCTTCCTGGATTCATTGGTTTTTTGAAGGGTTTTTCTTGTCTCTGTCTCCTCAGTTCTGCTCTGATCTTAGTTATCTCTTTTGCTAGAATTTGTATTTGTTTGCTCTTGATTCTCTAGTTCTTTTAATTGTGATGTTAGGGTATCTATTTTAGACCTTTCCAGCTTTCTCCTGTGGGCATATAGTACTATATATTTCCCTTTTAACACTGCTTTAGCTGTGTCCCAGAGATTCTGGTACATTGTGTTTTTGTTCTCATTGGTTTCAAATAACTTATTTATGTCTGCCTTAATTTCGCTGTTTACCCAGTAGTCATTCAGGAGCAGGTTGTTCAGTTTCCATGTAGTTGTTTGGTTTTGAGTGAGTTTCTTAATCCTGAGTTCTAATGTGATTGCAATATTTGTTATGATTTCCATTATTTTGTATTTGCTGAGGAGTGTTTTACTTCCAATTATGTGATTAATTTTAGAATAAGTGCAATATGGTGCTGAGAAGAATGTATATTCTGTTTATTTGGGGTGGAGAGTTCTGTAGATGTCTATTAGTCTGTTTGGTCCAGAGCTGAGTTCAAGTCCTGAATATCCTTGCTAATTTTCTGTCTCGATCCATCTAATATTGACAGTGGTGTGTTAAAGTCTCTCACTATTATTGTGTGGGAGTCTAAGTCTCTTTGTAGGTCATTAAGAACTTGCTTTATGAATCTGGATGCTCCTGTATTGGGTGCATATATATTTAGAATAGTTAGCTCTTCTTGTTACATTGATCCCTTTACCATTATGTAACACCTTTCTTTGTCATTTTTTATCTTTGTTAGTTTAAAGTTTGTTTTTATCAGAGACAAGGATTGCAACCTCTGCTTTTTTTATTTTCCATTTGCTTGGTAAATCTTCCTCCATCCCTTTATTTTGAGGCTATGTGTGTCTTTGCATGTCAGACAGGTCTTCTGAAAACAGCATACCAATGGTTCTTGCCTCCTTATTTAATTTGTCAGTCTGTGTCTTTTAATTAAGGCATTTAGCCCATTTACATTTAAGATTAATATTGTTACGTGTGAATTTGATCCTGTCATTATGATGATACTTGGTTATTTTGCTCATTTGTTGATGCAGTTTCTTCATAGTGTTGATGGTCTTTACAATCTGTTATGTTTTTGCAGTGGCTGGTACCAGTTTTTCCTTTCCATGTTTAATGCTTCCTTAGCAGCTCTTGTAGAACAGGCCTGGTGGTGACAAAATTTCTCAGCATTTGCTTGTTTGTAAAGAATTTTATTTCCCCTTCACTTATGAAGCTTAGTTTGGCTTAATAAGAAATTATGGGTTTAAAATTCTTTTCTTTAAGGATGTTGAATATTGGCTACCACTCTCTTCTTGCTTGTAGTGTTTCTGCAGAGAAATCTGCTGTTAGTTTGATGGGCTTCCCTTTGTGGGTAACCCAACCTTTCTCTCTGGATGCTGTTAACGTTTTTTCCTTCATTTCGATCTTGGTGAATCTGATGGTTATGTGTCTTGGGGTTGCCCTTCTTGAGGAGTATCTTTGCTGTGTTCTCTGTATTTCCTGAATTTGAATGTTGGCCTGTCTTGCTAGGTTTGGGAAGTTCTCCTGGATAATATCCTGAAGAGTGTTTTCCAACTTGATTACATTCTCTCCATCACTTTCAGGTACACCAAACAAATGTTGATTTGGTCTTTTCACAAAATCCCGTATTTCTTGGAGGCTTTGTTTGTTCCTTTTCATTCTTTTTTCTCTAATCTTGTCTTCACACTTTATTTCATTAAGTTGATTTTCAATCTCTGATATCCTTTCTTCTGCTTGATTGATTCAGCTATTGATACTTGTGTATGCTTCACAAAGTTCTCATGCTGTGTTTTTCAGCTCCATCAGATCATTTATTTTCTTCTCTAAACTGGTTATTCTAGTAAGCAATTCTTCTAATCATTTTTCAAGGTTCTTAGCTTCCTTGCATTGGGTTAGAACATGTTCCTTCATCTCAGAGGAGTTTGTTATTACCCACCTTCTGAAGCCTACTTCTGTCAATTCATCAAACTCATTCTCTGTCCACTTTTGGTCCCTTGCTGTTGAGGAATTATGATCTTTTGGAGGAGAAGAGGCTGGTTTTTGGAATTTTCAGCCTTTTTTTTACTGGTTTTTACTCATCTTTGTGGATGTATCTACCTTTGGTCTTTGATGTTGGTGATCTTTGGATGGGGTTTTTGTGTGGAGATCCTTTTGTTGATGTTAATGCTATTCCTTTCTGTTCGTTAGTTTTTCTTCTAACAGTCAGGCCCCTCTGCTTCAGGTCTCCTAAAGTTTGCTGGAGGTCCACTCCAAACCCTGTTTGCCTGGGTATCACCAGTGGAGACTGCAAAATAGCAAAGAAGACTGATTGTTCCTTCCTCTGGAAGCTTCATCCCAGAGGGGCACCTGCCAGATGCCAGCCAGAACTCTCTTGTATGAGATGTCTATCGACCCCTGCTGGAATGTGTCTCCCAGTCAGGAAGCATGGCAGTCAGGGACCCACTTGAGGAGGCAATCTGTCCCTTAGCAGAGGTTGAGCGCTGTGCTGGGAGATCTGCTGCTCTCTTCAGAGCCAGGAGGCAGGAATGTTTAAGTCTGCTGAAGCTGTGCCCATAGCCACCCCTTCCCCCAGGTGCTCTGTCCAAGAAAAATTGGAGTTTTATTTATAAGCCCTGACTGGAGCTTCTGCCTTTCATTCAGAGATGCCCTCCCCAGAGAGGAGGAATCTAGAGAGGTAATCTGGCTACAATGGCTTTGAGGAGCTGCAGTGGACTCTGCCTCGTTTGAGCTTCCATGTGTCTTTGTTTATACTGTGAGGGGAAAACGGCCAACTGAAGCCTCAGTAATGGTGGATGCCCCCTTTCCACCAAGCTTGAGAATCTCAGGTTGACTTCAAGCTGCTGTGCTGGCAGCGCGAATTTCAAGACAGTGGATCTTAACTTGCTGGGCTCCATTTGGGTGGGATCTGCTGAGTTAGACCACTTGGCTCCCTTGCTTCAGCACCCTTTCCAGGAGAGTGAATTGTTCTGTCTTTCTGGCATTCCAGGTGCCACTGGGATTTGAAAAAAAATTCCTGCAGCTAGCTCAGTGTCTGCCCAAAGAGCCACCCAGTTTTGTGCTTGAAACATGGGGCCCTGGTAGTATAGGTACCTGAGGGAATCTCCTGATCTGCAGGTTGTGAAGACCATGGGAAAAGCATAGTATCTGGGCTGGAGTGTACCATTCCTCATGGCACATTTCCTCACGGCTTCCCTTGGCTAGGGTAGGGAGTTCTCTGATCTCTTGAACTTCCTGGGTGAGGCGATGCCCCACCCTGCTTCAGCTCACCCTCCGTGGGCTGTACCTACTGTCTGACCAGTCCTCTATTCTTTCTTTTAGGAAAATGTAGAAGGCAAGTTTATCAGAACACACACAGCTGAGAGGAATAATTGAGCAAGATGAACTATAAGAAGTATAAACCTCCTCAAAAATCAGTTACAGAAATACAAGAGGGGTTAGAACCAAGTTAGCAAGAAGTCTCATAAAAAAACACATTTAAATATTTCATCAGACAAGAGCACAATATAAGCCATGAGTGTGTCATCACTTCCAAAAAATCTGATGGAATTTTAATATGAGTAAGGTTTAGGCTGGTGCAAAAGCAATTGCAGTTTTGGCCATTATTTTCAATGGCAAAACAGCAATAACTTTTGCACCAATCATATATTGTTTATGTCAAGGGCAGCAATATTATAGGCTTTGATGTCAGAGAAAATTGGTATTAGTCTGTCAACTTAGACAAGACGTTTTTATCTCTATGTGCTCTCTTTCCATTTCCTACATAACACTACATCATCTGGCCCCTGCTAACTCTCTGATTCATCTCCTAACTTGCTTAGTCTTCTCCAGCCACACTGGATGGCTTACTTTCCCTAAATATCACTATCTTTACCAAGCTTATCTCATTTCAGGGTCTTTTATGCTAGCGTTTCCCTCTTCCAGGCACGCTATACCACTAGGCAGTTATTTGGCTCACTCCTTTATTTCATTCAGGTTTGTTCAAATGCTGCCTCCCTATGGAAGCCTTCTTAGCACTTCCTGTCCACTTCTATGCTTTAATTTTAAATAGCACTTGTCTCAATGTTGAGTTATATTATTTCTTGTTCAGTTGTCCATATCCTCCATATGGTTACCTGGTCTCTACAGCACTAATAATGGTAACTACTAACATTCTTTTTTGAAAAAATCATATATATACATACATACATACATATATATATATATATACACACACACACATTTATATAATCATATCATCTTTTTAAAAATGCGTATATATTTTATTGCACTTTAGGTTCTGGGGTACATGTGCAGATCATGTAGGATTGTTGCATAGGTACATACATGGCAATGTGATTTGCTGCCTCCATCCCCCATCACCTATATCTGACATTTCTCCCCCATTCCTCCCCAACCTCGCTACCCCATGCTGTCCCTCCCTTAGTCCCCTCCCAATAGACCCCAGTGTGTGATGCTCCCCTCCCTGTGTCCATGTGTTCTCATTGTTCAGCACCCGCCTATGAGTGAGAACATGCGCTTTTCTGTTCCTGTGTCAGTTTGCTAAGAATGATGGTTTCCAGATTCATCCATGTCCCTACAAAGGACATGAACTCATCGTTTTTTTTTTTTTTATGGCTGCATAGTATTCCATGGTGTATATGTGCCACATTTTCCTTTTCCAGTCTATCATCAATAGGCATTTGGGATGGTTCCAGGTCTTTGCTATTGTAAACAGTGTCACAAATGAACATATGTGTGAAAGTGTCTTTATAGTAGAACAATTTATAATCCTTTGTATATATACCCAGTAATGGGATTGCTGGGTCACTACTTAAATTCTTGACAATTACTATGCACTAGACACTCTTCTAAATTTTTTATATAGATAGCTTGATATTAAGACAAATCTTAAAATCCCATTGGCAATTGAAGAAACAGGGGCATAGAAAGGCTATTTTCCCCCCAGGTCACAGATTAGTAAATAGTAGGGTCTGCATTCAAATCCAGGAAGTCTGGCTTTGAACACTGAGTCCTTACCTGCTATTCTATAGTGCCTCTAACTGTAGGTGCCAGCTAACATTTTATTGGATGACTAAAAACAAAATTTGAATAAATTAGTACATTTAAAAGTATTTGCATCTCAAATATTAGGGCATATAATAAGTAAGCAATAAATATTCATAATACTAGCATTATTACTATTCTGTGCTGGTAAGAACATTTCTGGAATATGATGTTCAGTTTTATTTAAGGATTATTCAACATATTGGAATATATCTATCAAAGAGGGCTCAAAATTATGAAAATTTGAGAAATTATGTCATTTGACAGAAGGTTTGTAGCACTTGCAAATATTAGGCTAGTGAAAAGTCTTAATGTAGGCATCTAATAGTCTTCAAGTCTATGAATGCCTTCAGAGGGAAGAACAAAGATGCTAGTTATAAGGAAATACATTTTTCACATCTATAAGGATGACTTTTTCATACATGTTACTGATCAAAAGTTTATGGGCAGCCTTTGTAAATAGTGGTCTCTTCTATCATAGCCAAGCGTTGGGTTAATATTTGCAGAAGTTCTGCTCTAACAATGTCTACTTGTATAGTCCTTCCCTTAGATCTACCAGACTGTTAAATTACTTTGTCACCAGAGATGTGTTTGTATCTTTCTATTCTTTAAGAAATATATTTTTAAAATTTAGCTTTAAAAACATCAGAAAAATCCAGGTGTGGCCAGCACCTTAGTTCCAGCTACTTGGGAGGCTGAGGCAGGAGGATCCCTTAAACCCAGGAGTTTAGAGCCAGTCTAGGTAGCTGACCAGACTAGCGAGACCCCTGTCTCCAAAAACAAATAAAATACAATAAAAATATCAGAAAGAGTTAAGGAACTAAAGGATAAGTGAAGAGAGAAAACTACCAAGTTAGTCACTTTCTCATTGTATTCTTACAGCAATCTGTGAGGTAAATGCTGTTCTGATTTCATACCTAAGGTTTAGGGAAAATGAATAATTTATTCAGGTGGGTTGCAGGGTAAATAAGAAGCAGACATGTAGTTTGACTACAGGTTAGTGTGGTTAAAAACCTGTTGTCAGTCTAGCATATTGCATTATTATTATTTTTTTTCTGTAACTTTATTTTTTTTTTAAATTTGTTTATTATACTTTAAGTTCTGGGGTACATGTGCAGATCATGCAGGTTTGCTACATAGGTATACACATGCCATGGTGGTTTGCTGCATCCCTCCTCTTATCATCTACATTAGGTATTTCTTCTAATGCTATCCCTCCTCAATCCCCCCACCCACTGCTATTCTTCCCCTAGTCTCCCACCCCCAGACCCCAGTGTGTGACGTTCCTCTCCCTGTGTCTGTGTGTTCTCATTGTTCAGCACCCACTTATGAATGAGAATTACTTGCAGTTCTTACTTAACTCTATCCAATTAGAATTGGATAATTCTGCCCTTTCTAAAAAAAAAAAAAAAAGGATGACTATGGCCAGGAAAGTCAATCTTATTGAGAATTATGGCATGTAAGGGTACAGACTTAACTCTGCTGTAGGTTCAGTATAGTCTGACACATTTGGTTTCTCTAATTATATTAATTTGTTTGGCAGAAAAGTTCTTTCCTTTATATGAACAAGAACTTTGACAATCCAGTGTGATAAAACATGCCTTGGAAGGAATAAAATACTGTGGAATTTTATGGCTATGTTTATCCTCAGTCAAATGTTTCTCCATGGTGTAGGTCTGACCAATGGGCACTGGACACTGATATTTTAAAATCTGATAGTTTGAATTTGAATTTTGAACATTTCTCTTATTACTTCTGTATATGAAGAATGCCGTAGGAAACACAAATAACTTGCTTCAAACACATGACCGCAATCGATGTTTGAAATTTTTAAGCTTGTTGAAAATGTGTTTTAATAATACCACTGATAATGGGTAATTCTGTTTGTTCATTCCTACAACATGATTTACAATTGTCAATTCTTGTTCCTTTACCTGAAGATATTTGCTGCTTATCATATACTAATTTTATCAAAGAGTATTCTCTATATCCTACTTTTTGGTGTAGGTAAATACAAGCACAACTTCTCCTCTCCCTTGAATGAGTTTTTGACTCTTTTGTTTTTCCTGATAAAAATATCATGATCTTGGTTTGATATGTTTTGGATAGATGATAGCTCAGTTATTCTCCAAGGCGACTAACTGTATTTGATCAAGAGAGAAAAAATATTTTTAAAATAATGCATTGTTTAAGCTATAGATTTTTGGTTGATCTTTTATTCGATAAAGAGATATTTTAAAAGTTCATATGAATTTCAAGGGACTTGGCATTTCATGTTTATATTAATTTATTTCTTTTACACCTTGATTTTATGAACAAATTTATTTTATTTTTTTCTTCTCTAAATCAAGAAATCAAGGTCACAATCCAGATCTGGTTCTTTATTGATGTGATTCACTGTTCAGCATGGCGAAGGTTATTAAGAAAATAAATGGAAGCTATGTTTCAATACATTTATTTCTACTATATCTGGCTAAAGGAATATTAGCAATACGCAAAATATACTCCACAAAATGGGCATACTGTGACTTTGGAAATGAGATTCAATGCATTATTAGAATTGGATAGTTATGCCCTTTCATAAAAAAAAATGACTATGACCAGGACAGTCAATCTTGTTGAGAATTATGGTATATAGGGTACAGACTTTTCTGAATACGGCTTGATTATTTTACATACGATGGCTGTCTTACCTCCATTGAGTTCTGTTCTCAAGTAGCTCAAAAAATTACCACTATAACATCTTTTCCACAACGATTATGCCCTTTGCACAAAGGAACTGCTATATCTGATTCTATCTCACAGATGAGAAATAGATTTGAAAAAACTAAAAAACCTTGTTCAAAGTCAAGAAGGAAATTTAACATTAGAACTGGGACTCAACTTCCCATGAGATGGTTCCTTGTCCAGTGTTATTTCCATTTAAGTGCCTACAGTTTTAAAACATTTTCTAGTATGTAATTCTTATGGATCAGTTCATTCTTTGGATAAGACATTATTTTCTTCAAAGAGTTTCTGCTTCACTAGTATCTTTGTCTTGAAATTGCCACTACATTTCAAAATAAAGAGAGCTTTCTCGTTTCTTTTCTTCCTTTTTTTTCTTTTCTTTTTCTTTCTTTCTTTCTTTCTTTTTTTTTTTTTGA